>NC_029792.2:86616526-86622017 GCF_000816755.2 Arachis ipaensis | reverse complement strand
GTGGAAGAACATTGAAGAAAACCTTTTAGATCTTAGAAAGGGCAAGGAGGTAAATATTTTGGTTTTTGAGGGGTTATTTTGTAATTTCTGAAAGTTAGGGTGGTTAAAGTAGAAATATTAAAAGTTACGGGTGGTAAAAAGTGAATTTTAAAAGTTAAAAGTAAAAGTAAGTTAATTTTCGAAAATTTAATGATAAAATAATAAATAATATAAAATATTAAATAATAATATTTAATTAAAAATAATATTTTAATAAATATAATAAAATAATGCGAAAAAGGCAGTTTTCTGTAAAAGCTTTAGAAAGACAACTTTAAGTGCAGAATCTCATAATTACCTTCATAAAACACTTAAGGAGTGGTAATAACATATTAGTGGGGCAAAGATAAAGGAAAGATAAGAAGTTAAAGAAGAGATAAAAATCAAAGAAAAAGTCTGTAAGGTTTTAATGACAGAAAAACAGACAGAAATTAGTGAACGAACTATGGCAACATAGTTAGTCCTTGAGTTGTGACTAGGGTTAGGTATTATATGAAAAGTTAAACTGTTTCAGTATAGATGGTGCGCAGAAATTGTGATTACACTTTAATTATGTAAAATTCATCGCTCTTTCTTTCCCTGGTAATGGCACCAAAAACATGATGCCAATACCATGGGGCACAACATCGCACAACTAACCAGCAAGTGCACTAGGTCGTCCAAGTAATACCTTACGTGAGTAAGGGTCGAATCCCACGGAGATTGTTGGTATGAAGCAAGCTATGGTCACCTTGCAAATCTCAGTCAGGTAGGGTTAAATGTGATTGGATTAGATAATTAAAAGATTAATAATAAAGGATAGAAATACTTATGTAATTCATTGGTGAGAATTTCGGATAAGCGAATAGAGATGCTTTCATTCCTCTGAACCTCTGCTTTCCTGCTATCTTCATCCAATCAGTCTTACTCCTTTCCATGGCTGGCTTTATGTGATACATCACCATTGTCAATGGCTACTTTCGGTCTTCTCTCGGGAAAATGATCCAAATGCCTTGTCACGGCACGGCTAATCGTCTGGAGGCATCACCCTTGTCAATGGTTTCATCCTATCCTCTCAGTGAAAATGGTCAACGCACCCTGTCACGGCACGGCTATTCATCTGTCGGTTCTCGATCATGCTGGAATAGGATTTACTATCCTTTTGCGTCTGTCACTACGCCCGGAAATCGCGAGTTTGGAGCTCGTCACAGTCATTCAATCATTAAATCCTACTCGGAATACCATAGACAAGGTTTAGACCTTCCGGATTCTCTTGAATGCCGCCATCATTCTAGCTTACACCACGAAGATTCCGATTAAGAGATCTAAGAGATACTCATTCAATTCTAATGTAGAACGGAAGTGGTTGTCAGGCACGCGTTCATAGGGAATGATGATGATTGTCATGTTCATCACATTCAGGTTGAAGCACAAATGAATATCTTAGAAGCGAAATAAGATGAATTGAATAGAAAACAGTAGTACTTTGCATTAATCTTTGAGGAACAGCAGAGCTCCATACCTTAATCTATGGAGTGTAGAAACTCTACCGTTAAAAATACATAAGTGAAAGGTCTAGGCATGACCGAGATGGCCAGCCCCCAAAACGTGATCACAGGATCAGAATACAATCCAGGATCCAGGATGTCTAATACAATAGTAAGAGGTCCTATTTATAATAAACTAGCTACTAGGGTTTACAGAAGTAAGTAATTGATGCATAAATCCACTTCTGGGGCCTGCTTGGTGTGTTTCACTTACACGCCACAAGCACATGGTTAGGGATAGCTTGGTTTAGCTGCTTAGACTAGGATTTTATTCCTTTAGGCCCTCCTATCCACTGATGCTCAAAGCCTTGGGATCCTTTTTATTTGCCCTTGCCTTTTGGTTTTAAGGGTTATTGGCTTTTTGCTCTTGCCTATTGGTTTTAAGAGCTTTTGGCTTTTTCTGCTTGCTTTTTCTTCTTTCTATTTTTTTTTCGCCTATTTTTCTTTCTGCAAGCTTTGTTCTTTGCTGCTTTTTCTTCCTTCAAAAATCATTTTTATGATTTTTCAGATTATCAAATAACATGTCTCCTAGTCATCATTCTTTCAAGAGCCAACATATTTAACATTCTTAAACAGCAACTTCAAAAGACATATGCACTGTTCAAGCATACATTCAGAAAACAAGAAGCATTGTCACCAATTCAATATAATTAAGCTAAGTTCAAGGATAAATTTGAAACTCATTTACTTCTTGTTCTTTTGAATTAAAACATTTTTCATTTAAGAGAGGTGATGGATTCATAGGACATTCATAACTTTAAGACAGAGTTACTAACTACTAATGATCATGTAATGAAGACACAAACATAGATAAGCACATATCATAGAAAATGAAAAACAGAAGAAATAAGAACAAGGAATGAATCCAACTTAGTGATGGTGGCGTTTCCTTCTTGAGGAACCAATGATGTCCTTGAGCTCTTCTATGTCTCTTCCTTGTCTTTGTTGCTCCTCCCTCATTGCTTTTTGATCTTCTCTTATTTCATGAAGGATGATGGAGTGCTCTTGATGTTCCACCCTTAGTTGTCCCATATTGGAACTCAATTCTCCTAGGGAGGTGTTGATTTGCTCCCAATAGTTTTGTGGAGGAAAGTGCATTTGAGGCATCTCCGGGATCTCATGGTGATGAGCTTCATACGCCTCTTGAGCTCCATGAATGGGCTCTCTTGCTTGCTCCATCATTTTCTTAGTGATGGGCTTGTCCTCTTTAATGAGGATATCTCCCTCTATGTCAATCCCAGCCGAATTGCATAGGTGGCAAATGAGGTGAGGAAAGGCTAACCTTGCTATAGTGGAGGACTTGTCAGCCACCTTGTAGAGTTCTTGAGGTATAATCTCATGAACTTCTACCTCTTCTCTAATCATGATGCTATGGATCATGATGGCCCGATCCACAGTAACTTCAGATCGGTTGCTAGTGGGAATGATTGAGCATTGAATAAACTCCAACCATCCTCTAGCTATAGGCTTGAGGTCCAATCTTCTTAGTTGAACCGGCTTGCCTTTGGAGTCAATATTCCATTGAGCTCCTTCTACACATATGTCCATAAGGACTTGGTCCAACCTTTGATCAAAGTTGACTCTCCTTGTGTAGGGGCGTGCGTTCTCTTCCATGTTTGGCAAGTTGAACGCCAATTTCACATTTTCCGGACTAAAATCTAAGTATTTCCCCCGAACCATTGTAACATAGTTCTTTGGATCTGGGTTCTTACTTTGATCATGGTTCTTGGTGATCCATGCATTGGCATAGAACTCTTGAACCATTAGGATGCCGACTTGTTGGATGGGATTTGTTAGAACTTTCCAACCTCTTCTTTGAATTTCATGTCGGATCTCCGGATACTCATTTCTTTTGAGTTTGAAAGGGACCTCAGGGATCACATTTTTCTTGGCCACAACATCATAGAAGTGGTCTTGATGGGCTTTGGAGATGAACCTTTCCATCTCCCATGACTCGGAGGTGGAGACTTTTATCTTCCCTTTTCCTTTCTTAGAGGATTCTCCGGTCTTAGGTGCCATCAATGGTAATGGAAAAACAAAAAGCTTATGCTTTTACCACACCAAACTTAGAATTTTGCTCGCCCTCGAGCAAGAGAAAAAAGAATAGATGAAGAAGAAGAAGAAATGGAGGAGAGGGAGAAGGTGATATGGTTCGGCCAAGAAGGGTGTAGAGGGGTCTGTTATGTGAATTTGACGAAGAATGGAGGGCTTTATATAGGGAAGGGAGGGGGGAAAGGTTTCGGCCATATGGGCGAGTTTGGGTGGGAAATTGGTTTTGAATTTTGAAGGTAGGTGGGGTTTATGAGGTAGGTTTATGGGGAAGAGATGATGGATGTGAGTGGTGAAGATTTAATAGGGAAGAGGGATGGAGGTGATAGGTGAAGGGTTTTGGGGAAGAGTGTTTATGGGATTGTGTGAAAGGGGGGTCAGAAAAAGTGAGTGGAGGTAGGTGGGGATTCTATGGGGTCCACAGATCCTGAAATGATCCTGTGGGGTCCACAGATCCTGAGGTGTTCAAGGATTTACAACCTTGCACCAAACTAGGCATGCAAAATGCTTTTGCACACAACTCTGGGCGTTCAGCGCCAGGTTGGTGCCCATTTTGGGCGTTCAGAGCACTTGTTGTCCTGGCTTGAATTCCTTCTTTGTGATCTTCTTGTCATGCCACTTCTTAGCTTTCTCCTTGTATATCTTCACATTTTCATAAGCTTCGAGTCTGAATTCATCCAGTTCATTTAGTTGTAACAACCTTTTGTCTCCTGCAGCTTGGGGATCAAGGTTGAGGAGTTTAGTGGCCCAAAAAGCTCTGTGTTTAAGCTCTACAGGGAGGTGGCAGGATTTGCCATATAATAGCTGAAAGGGTGACTTGCCAATAGGAGTTTTAAAAGCTGTCCTATACGCCTACAATGCATCCTCTAGCTTTCTAGCCCAATCTTTTCTTGTGATTCCCACTGTTTTCTCTAGGATCTTCTTTAATTCTCTATTTGCAAATTCAGCTTGGCCGTTAGTTTGAGGATGGTAGGGTGTGGCTACTTTGGGCACTCCAAACCTAGTGAAGATGTGCTTTTTGAGGAATTGGAGGACGATCTGTGCATCACAGGTGGTTGTGGCTATGGCTTCTACCCATTTTGAGACATATTCCACTGCTACCAGGATGTATCTAAAGGAATAGGAAGGAGGAAAAGGCCCCATGAAATCAATTCCCCATAAATCGAACAATTCTAATTCTAAGATAAAATTTTGAGGCATCTCATTCCTTCTTGTTAATCCTCCTGCTTTCTGGCATTCATTACATTGGTGTACATATTCTCTGGCATCCTTGAAAATAGTTGGCCAATAGAAGCCACTCTGCAGTATTTTTGCGGCTGTTTTTTCTGGGCCAAAGTGTCCACCATAAGCTGAACCATGACAATGCCACAAGATGTCCCTCACTTCACTTTCAGGAATACACCTCCTGATCACTCCATCAGAGCATCTCTTGAATAAGAAGGGTTCATCCCATGAAAATTTCCTTGCTTCTTTGATCAACTTCTTCACTTGTTGCTTAGAGAATTCTTGGGGTATCTTCCTTCCCACTTTGTAATTTGCTATGTCAGCAAACCAAGGTGCTTGCTGGATTTGCAGAAGGTACTCATCTGGAAAACTTTCATTTATGGGTTGGGATGCTTTTTGACTTGTTTCAGCAGGCTGCTCCGTTTTTTTTCCAGTTTTTTTCTTTTTTTTTATACGTTATGCTGACCCTCGTTCTTTAAATGACGCTATCCCGAGGAGGATACCTAAAGGCGAGCCGTAATGGCCTCATCTTCAGAATGCTCCTCTATTTTTTTCTGGTTTTTTCTGTTTTTTTTACGTCGTGCTGACCCTCGTTCTTTAAATGATGCTATCCCGAGGAGGACACCTAAAGGCGAGCCGTAATCGCCTCATCT
>NC_029792.2:86610971-86615821 GCF_000816755.2 Arachis ipaensis | reverse complement strand
TGGGATGCTTTTTGATTTGTTTCATGTGGTAACCTCGACAGATGATCAGCGACCTGATTTTCAGTGCCCTTCCTATCTCTTATCTCTATGTCAAATTCTTGTAGGAGCAATATCCACCTGATAAGTCTTGGTTTAGCATCCTGCTTTGACATCAAATACTTAAGGGCAGCATGGTCAGTATAAACCACAATTTTGGATCCTATCAAGTATGATCTAAACTTATCAAATGCATAGACTACAGCTAACAATTCCTTTTCTGTTGTGGTGTAATTTTTTTGGGCCTCATTCAACACTTTACTTGCATAATATATGACATGATGCAAATTTCCCTTTTTTTGCCCAAGTACAGCACCAATTGCAAGATCACTTGCATCACACATGAGTTCAAAAGGTAATTTCCAATCTGGAGGTGTGATGTTTGGTGCTGTTGTGAGTCTACTTTTTAAAGTTTTAAAGGCATGCTGGCAATTTTCATCAAAAACAAAAGGGTTATCAAGCATTAACAGATTACTCAAAGGTTTGGCTATTTTTGAAAAGTCCTTGATAAACCTTCTATAAAATCCGGCATGCCCCAAGAAACTTCTAACAGATTTGTGGCTGGTTGTTCTTCTCTTTGAGTTTCTCAGTGTCTTTGTTTGGCATCACATCTTGCTCCTTATCCTCATCTGCCTTTGCTTGATTCTCATCCTCTGTTGGTTCTTTGATGTTTTCTGCTTGCTTCCTTGTAGTGTCATTGTTGCTTGTCAATGCTCTTCCACTTCTTAATTGTATTGCCTTGCATTCCTCCTTGGGATTTGGAATTGTGTCACTGGGCAGTGCGTTTGAAGATCTCTCAATAGATACTTGCTTGGAGATTTGCCCCATCTGTCTCTCTAGGCTCTTTATAGAGGCTTTCTGATTCTTTGCTACCATTTCTTGGTGTTTCAATTGCTGAAACTTAAAGAACAAGAAATTAAATGGCAGAAACTTAAAGTGCAAGAAATGTAAATTGCAGAATCTTAAAGTGAAAGGAATGTAAATTGCTTGAAATGTAAAGGGGATTGGGATGTGGGTTTGCAGAAATTAAACAAGGAAAACTTAAATTGCATCAAACAGAAGAGGGAAAGGGAATTTGGGATTGAACCGGATCATGAAGCAGTAAAGTAAATGAACATTAACATTCTTTCATAATATGCAACAAATATAGCATAAAACCTCATGAAATGGCATAAATTCATATATGGTTGGTTCAATCAAGGGAAACATGAAAATCTACTCAATTAGCTTGCTTGTAGCTCAAGAAAGTGCATAATTCTAATGAAAACTAAAGAAAAAGACTAGCTAAAATAGGCTAGGATGACTTGTCATCAAACGCCCATTTGCTGCCATTTCTGGCGTTGAACGCCAGAACCATGCTTGTTCTGGGCATTCAGCGCCAGGATGCTGCCCATTTTGGGCGTTCAGCGCCAGAACCATGCTCTGTTCTGGCGTTGAACGCCAGACAGATGCTCCTCCAAGGTGTGATTTTTCTTCTGCTGTTTTTGATTCCGTTTTTGATTTTTTTGTTTATTTTCTGACTCCACATGATCATAAACCTATAAAGACATATAACTAAGAAGAATATAGTTAGATAAATAAAAATTAGGTTGCCTCCCAATAAGCGCTTCTTTAATGTCAATAGCTTGACAGTGGGCTCTCATGGAGCCTCACAGATGTACAGAGCTTTGTTGAGACTCTCCAACACCAAACTTAGAGTTTGGATATGGGAGTTCAACACCAAACTTAGAGTTTGGTTGTGGCCTCCCAACACCAAACTTAGAGTTTGACTGTGGAGGCTTTGTTTGACTCTGCTTTGAGAGAAGCTTTTTATGCTTCCTCTACACGGGTGCAGAGAGAGATCCTTGAGTTGTAAACACAAGGTTGTCCTCATTCAATTGAAGGATTAATTCTCCTCTGTCTATATCAATCACAGCTCTTGCTGTGGCTAGGAAAGGTCTTCCTAGGATGATGGATTCATCCTCTTCCTTTCCAGTATCCAGGACTATGAAATCAGCAGGGATGTAAAGGCCTTCAACCTTTACTAGCACGTCCTCTACTTGTCCATAAGCCTGTTTTCTTGAATTGTCTGCCATCTCTAATGATATTTTAGCAGCTTGCACCCCATAGATTTCCAGTTTCTCTATTACAGAGAGTGGCATGAGGTTTATTCCTGAACCAAGGTCACACAGAGCCTTAAAGATCATGGTGCCTATGGTACAAGGTATTATGAACTTTCCAGGATCCTGTTTCTTCTGAGGCAATGTCATTTTATCCAGATCACTTAGTTCATTGATGAACAAGGGAGGTTCATCTTCCCAAGTTTCAATACCAAATAATTTGGCATTCAGCTTCATGATTGCACCAAGAAACTTGGCAGTTTTCTCTTCAGTAACATCCTCATTCTCTTCAGAAGAGGAATACTCATCAAAGCTCATGAAGGGCATAAGGAGGTTTAATGGAATTTCTATGGTCTCTAGACGAGCCTCAGAGTCCTTTGGTTCCTCAGAGGGAAGCTCCTTATTGATCACTGGACGTCCAAGGAGGTCTTCCTCCTTGGGATTCACGTCCTCTCCTCTCCTCACAGGTTCGGCCATGATGCTTATGTCAATGGCCTTGCACTCTCCTTTTGGATTCTCTTCTGTATTGCTTGGGAGAGTACTATGAGGGATTTCAGTGATCCTTTTACTCAGCTGGCCCACTTGTGCTGACCAGCTTATCCCAAGAGTTCAGGCTGTCTCTGGGTTGAGAGTCCAACCAGATTCTAGCTCTGTCTCTTACAGCAAATGGGAAAAGCATGAGCCTGTAGACTTCAGGATCTACTCCATTAGTCTTAACAGCATCACATATTTGCAAGAATTCAGTTAAGAACTGAAAAGGATCTTCAGATGGAAGTCCGTGAAACTTGCAGTTCTGCTGCATCAGAGAAACTAATTGAGGTTTCAGCTCAAAGTTGTTTGCTCCAATGGCAGGAATGGAGATGCTTCTTCCATGTAAATTGGAATTAGGTGCAGTAAATTCACCAAGCATCCTCCTTGCATTATTATTAATTTCGGCTGCCATCTCCTCTTCCTGTTCGAAAATTTCTGAAAGGTTATCTCTGGATTGTTGTAATTTAGCATCTCTAAATTTTTTCTTCAGAGTCCTTTCAGGTTCTGGATCTGCTTCAACAAGAATATTATTGTCCTTGCTCCTGCTCATATGACAAAGAAGAGGGCACAGAAAAAGAAAAAAAAAAATAATAATAATATGGATCCTTTATACTACAGTATAGAGGTCCTTGTGTTAGTAGAAGAAAAGAAGAAAAAAAATCTGAACTCAGAGAGAGAGAGAGGGTTCAGATTTTTGGTGGTGTGAGGAGGAGATGTTAGTAGATGAATAAATAAATAGAAGGGGATGAGAGAGAAGGAATTTTTGAAAATAATTTTTTGAAAAAGAGTTAGTGATTTTTGAAAATAATTTTTGAAAAAGGTTAGTGATTTTCGAAAATTAAGTTTTTTTTTTTAAATTGAAATAATTAGTTAATTAAAAAGAAATTTTGAAAAAGGGGGGAGATATTTTCGAAAATTAGAGAGAGAGAGAGTTAGTTAGGTAGTTTTGAAAAAGATAAGAAACAAACAAAAAGTTAGTTAGTTAGTTGAAACAAATTTTGAAAAGATAAGAAGTTAGGAAGTTAGAAAAGATATTTTGAAATCAAATTTTTGAAAAAGATAAGATAAGAAGATATTTTGAAAAGATATGATTGAAATTAGTTTTTGAAAATGATTTGATTTTTGAAATCACAATTAATACCTTGATTCATAAGAAATCACAAGATATGATTCTAGAATTCAGAGTTTGAATCTTTCTTAACAAGTAAGTAACAAACTTGAAATTTTTGAATCAAAACATTAATTGTTATCAATGCATGAGAGTTATGGATCAAAACAATGAATGCATGCAAGAATGCTATGAATGTCAAGATGAACACCAAGAACACTATGAAGATCATGATGAACATCAAGAACATATTTTTGAAAAATTTTTAATGCAAAGAAAACATGCAAGACACTAAACTTAGAATTTTTTAATGTTTAGACATTAAGAATTCAAGAATGCATATGAAAAACAAGAAAAGACACAAAACATGAAATGCAAAGATCAAACAAGAAGACTTACCAAGAACAACTTGAAGATCATGAAGAACACTATGAATGCGTGATTATTTTCGAAAAAATGTAAGATGCACATGTAATTGACACCAAACTTATAACATGACTCAAGACTCAAACAAGAAACATGAAAAATATTTTTGATTTTTATGATTTCCTAAATTTTTTTTTTTGATTTTTTTTTCGAAAATTATTTGTAAAAGAAAAAAAAATAAGGATTCCAAAATTTTTAATATGAATTCCAGGAATCTTGCCATGTTAGTCTAAAGCTTCAGTCCAGGAATTAGACATGGCTCACTAGCCAGCCAAGCTTTCAATGAAAGCTCCGGTCCAAAACACTAGACATGGCCAATGGCCAGCCAAGCTTCAGCAAACATAGATACCTATCATGTATACAATAGCTGATATTTCATCCAACTTCATATACTTATGAGTGGAAGCCTCAGTCCAAAAGAATTTAGACATGGCTTTACAGCCAGCCAGGCTTCACATGCTTCATGAAACACTAGAATTCATTCTTTAAAAATTTTGAATAATTTTTTTTTTCGAAAACAGGTGAGAAAATTTTTAAATATTTTTGAAAAATTTTTGAAAGGAAAACAAAAAGAAAATTACCTAATCTGAGCAACAAGATGAACCGTCAGTTGTCCAAACTCGAACAATCCCAGGCAACGGCACCAAAAA
>NC_029792.2:86562724-86610878 GCF_000816755.2 Arachis ipaensis | reverse complement strand
TACTTTCGGTCTTCTCTCGGGAAAATGATCCAAATGCCCTGTCACGGCACGGCTAATCGTCTAGAGGCATCACCCTTGTCAATGGTTTCATTCTATCCTCTCAGTGAAAATGGTCAACGCACCCTTTCACGGCACGGCTATTCATCTGTCGGTTCTCGATCATGCTGGAATAGGATTTACTATCCTTTTGCGTCTGTCACTACGCCCGGCAATCGCGAGTTTGGAGCTCGTCACAGTCATTCAATCATTGAATCCTACTCAGAATACCACAGACAAGGTTTAGACCTTCCGGATTCTCTTGAATGCCGCCATCATTCTAGCTTACACCACGAAGATTCCGATTAAGAGATCTAAGAGATACTCATTCAATTCTAATGTAGAACGGAAGTGGTTGTCAGGCACGCGTTCATAGGGAATGATGATGATTATCACGTTCATCACATTCAGGTTGAAGCGCAAATGAATATCTTAGAAGCGAAATAAGATGAATTGAATAGAAAATAGTAGTACTTTGCATTAATCTTTGAGGAACAGCAGAGCTCCACACCTTAATCTATGGAGTGTAGAAACTCTACCGTTAAAAATACATAAGTGAAAGGTCCAGGCATGGCCGAGATGGCCAGCCCCCAAAATGTGATCACAGGATCAGAATACAATCCAGTATCCAGGATGTCTAATACAATAGTAAGCGGTCCTATTTATAATAAACTAGCTACTAGGGTTTACAGAAGTAAGTAATTGATGCATAAATCCACTTCTGGGGCCCGCTTGGTGTGTGCTTGGGCTGAGCTTGAGTGTTGCACGTGTAGAGGTCCTTCTTGGAGTTGAACGCCAGTTTGCGTCATCTAAACTTGGCCAAAGTATGGACTATTATACATTGCTGGAAAGCTCTGGATGGCTACTTTCCAACGCAATTGGAAGCGCGCCATTTTGAGTTCTGTAGCTCCAGAAAATTCACTTTGAGTGCAGGGAGGTCAGAATCCAACAGCATCAGCAGTCCTTCTTCAACCTCTGAATTTGATTTTTGCTCAAGTCCCTCAATTTCAGCCAGAAAATACCTGAAATCACAGAAAAACACACAAACTCATAGTAAAGTCCAGAAATGTGAATTTAACATAAAAACTAATGAAAACATCCCTAAAAGTAACTAGATCCTACTAAAAACATACTAAAAATAATGCCAAAAAGCGTATAAATTATCCGCTCATCAATAGACTTAATGAACCTATACTTGGGACAGACTAACTACTCATACCGAAATTTACATAAACTTTAAATACATACGTTAAATAGAGAAATCAGAGCAGAGTAGAGAAACACAGAGAACAGGGCAACTAGAGTAAAGTAAAGAGATAAAGAGAAAAAGAGTAATATAGATACAGAGGAAAGAGTAATCAGAAAAAAGTAAAGAGATACAGAGAACAGAGTAGTCAGAGCAGAGTAAAAAGACAAAGTAAAAAGAGTAATATGATAAAGAGAATAGAGAACAAGCAGAGAGCCTGTTGAAAGGTCATTTGTTGCGTTAAGGCAACTCCAGAGATATTTGTATATTCATCTGCTGCTTTTTTATTGGCCCTAGATGTCCTATAGACCAAGTTAAGCTACAGTGAGTTGTTATTTCTGTAGGCCGAAGTTTACCTACAGTGAATATCAATTGTGTATCTCAAGGTGTTGCTCCTGTAGGCCGAAGTTCACCTACAGAGAGTTGTGATTCCTGTAAGCCGAAGTTTACTTACAGAGGTGTCATTTCTGTAGGCCGAAGTTCATCTACAGAAAGTTGTTGTGCTGTAATTAGACTTTTTCTATAAGCCAAAGTTCACTTACAGAGGTGTTATTTCTGTAGGCCGAAGTTCACCTACAGAAAGTTGTTGTGTTGTGTTTAGACTATTCCTGTAAGCTGAAGTTCACTTACGGGAGTGCTATTTCTGTAGGGCGAAGTTCACCTACAGAGAATAAGCCATATCTAGGACTAGTTCCTGGGTAATGTCAGGCTGCAGGGTGTAAACCGACACGTGAACTCATGGCCTGCATAGGACAGACATGCATCATACTTGGTTGTGCATTTCCTCTGTTTTGATTGTTGAATGAATGTATGCTTTCTTTGTTTGTATTCTATTCATTGTGTCTGCATTTTGTTTTCTTGTATTCTTTTGTTTGTGTTTTGCTTTCTGTTTTCTCTATTTTCTCTATTTATCTGTATCTTCTGTTCACTACTTCTCGGTATTCTACTATATATCTGCTAAGCGACACAAATTAATAAACTTATCTAATAACCCCGGCCCTACTAAGAACTCCCCAGTTCTTACCCCTTCTCTCTCCCTTCCCCCTTCAGATGGAAGCAGGAGTACCCTTCTGTAATCTACTGATGACCGTTTTACAAAGAGGATTCCGCTCTAGGTAGTCTTCTGAGTCTAGGGTGAATCTCTTTATCTGTTTATATGTATATACTATGAGACCAGCCAATGTCTGCTCCCCGTTCGTATGCACACTTTAGCCTAAATCCTGTGTACGAGACTCCTGTTGTGTGACTACCTGATGAGGTACTAGAGAGACGTCATATGGCAACATCTGATCGTGCAGAGGAATAGTAGATTATGTTCCATCTTTTGGTGACATTCCACCTGACTTGAGTTTTGAAGACTTAGAACGCACTTTCCCTCGCTTTAGTAGTTTAGAGGGACTAGGCGTGTATAGAGTCTAGGCTAGCCTAGGTGCCAGCTTAGGGACCCCTTGAACAGGTCAGGACCTGGGATGTTGTATGTATGTATATGTATATAGTTATTATCTAGCTATATCTAGGGGTGTTCTAACTAAAAGTCTATACTCTAATAAAGGCTGGATCACTGAATGTTGTTAGCTGCTTGTGATGTATTTATGTGTGATTGTTTATAACTTTTTTATCTGTTTTTATTTGTGAATTGATTATAAATGATTATGTTTATTAATCAAAACGTTTTCAGGAAAAAAAGTGCCTCACTAAAAATAAGACAAAATGACATCTACCTTTGCTGGATCTACAGAAATACCAGTATTAGACACAACATGTCCTAGTACAATTCCTTGTTTTACCATAAAATGATATTTTTCAAAATTCAATACAAGGTTTATACTAACACACCTGTCTAATACCCTAGACAAACTATCCAAGCAAAGGCTAAATGAGTCACCATATAAGCTAAAATTGTCCATAAAAACTTCCATACAGTTCTCAATAAGATCTGAAAAGATGTTCATCATGCATTTTTGGAAAGTAGCCGGTGCATTACATAAGCCAAAGAGCATCCTTTTGTATGCATACGTTCCAAAGGAACATGTAAAAGTTGTCTTCTCCTGATCTTCAGGAGCTATATGAATTTAAAAGCAGCCTGTATAACCATCTAAAAAGCAGTAATGGGTTTTACCTGACAGGCGATCAAGCATCTGATCAATGAAAGGCAAGGGGTAATGATCCTTGCGAGTGGCTTGGTTGAGACGCATATAGTCAATGCAAACCCTCCATGAATTCTGCACTCTAGTTGTCAGGAGCTCTCCATGCTCATTCTTTATTGTTGTGACTCTAGACTTCTTGGGCACCACTTGTACTGGACTAACCCATTCACTATCTGAGATGGGGTAAATGATATCTGCTTCAAGTAGCCTGGTCACTTCTTTCTTGACAACTTCTAAGATGGTTGGATTCAATTTTCTTTGAGGCTGACGAACAGGCTTTGCACCTTCTTCTAAGAATATTCTATGTTCACAAACTTGAGGGCTGATGCCTACTATATCCGCCAAGCTCCATCCAATTGCTTTCTTATGTTTTTTCAGCACACTGAGCAGTTGCTCTTCTTGTTGATAAGTGAGTTTTCTTGCAATGATAACTGGGAACTTCTGATTATCCTCAAGGTAAGCATACTTCAGGTGTGGAGGAAGGGGCTTTAATTCCAATTTCAGCTAGGCTCTAGATCATTCGGGGCTAGTGATAATGGCAAAGTGTCCGTATTGTGTTCAGAGTGTGTCCCCACACTTGGACCTTGCTCCATGTGCTTCTCTTCTATTTCTTCTAGGTGAACTTCAGCTATAGTTTCATCAATTATGTCGCACTGGAAGATAGAATGATCTTCCGGAGGGTGCTTCATAGCTTCATTTAAACTGAAACTCACTGATCCAACATCTATCTCAAAGGAGTAAGTTCCTGAGAATGCGTCCAGCTTGAACTTTGAAGTCTTCTGGAATGGTCTTCCAAGCAGGATTGATGATGGTCTGCCTAAGTCATTAGGGGGCATTTCCAGGATATAGAAGTCAATAGGAAATGTGAGCCCCTTAATGCTCACTAATACATCTTCAGCAATTCCAACTACTATAATAATGCTTTTATCTGCTAACACAAAACGAGCTGCTGACCTTTTTAAGGGAGAGAGCCTCAAGGTATCATATATTGACAATGGCATTATACTAACACACGCTCCTAAGTCACACATGCAGTCAGAAAATATTACACCTCCAATGGTACAGTTAACCATGCATAGACCTGGATCACTACATTTTTTAGGTATACCTCCTATTAAAGCAGATATAGAACTACCTAAAGGAATAGTTTCTAACTCATTAATTTTATCTTTATGAATGCATAAATCCTTTAGAAACTTTGTGTATTTAGGTACTTGCTGAATGACATCAAAAAGGGAAACAGTTACCTCAACCTTTTTGAATATTTCTACAATTTTGGGATCAAGTTCCATCTGCTTTCTGGATTTCTTTGCAAGGTGTGGAAATGGGATAGGGATGGCGTCTTGTACAGCTTCAGCTTCCTTTGGTTCTCCGTTCCTTGGTTGAACTGCTTCTTCTTCAACTATGTCTTGTACGTCCTCTTCCTCTTCAGCATCTTCCACTTCCACCACATTCTCAGTTGGGGCGTGTTCTGGTGGGCTTGGCTCCTCATGGTTCCTCTCTTGCAGTGTGGTTCCGAACCTCAATGTGATGGTATTATTGCCACCCTTGGGATTAGGTAGGGGTTGAGAAGGAATTCCACTGGAGCTTAAAGGTTCGTTAGTGAAATTAGGTAATGAATCTATCCTGGAAGCGAGAGCTTATAAAGTGGCATTCAGACCATTTAAAGTAGAGTTTAGCTGCGTCTGCATGTCTTGTTGTCCTTGTGCAAGAGAATGAAGCATCTCATCATTTGTCCCTCCATCCATGGTTGGAATTATCTCTCCAACCCTGGTTGGAGTTATCCTGCCATCCTTGGTTATAGTTTTCACCTTGGTTGTAATTGCCGCCTTGTTGATTGTATACTTGATTCGGGCGGTCATAGAAGTTATGAGTAGCTGCCACAGTGCTGTCTTCTTGTTGGAGCTGCGGACATTCATCAGTATAATGACTATAATCAGCACAGATTCTGCATACTCTTTGTGGGACTAACTATTGGCTCTATTGTGGTGGGTGAGGCTGAGCTTGTTGTTGTTGGTTCAACTGCATTTGCTTTAGTAGGTTGGTCATTTCACATATACTCTGTGTAAGAGTGGTAGTTTCAATGCTAGAGGAAACCTCTGCAACAACTTTTGAGTGGCTGTGGCTATGCCTGTGATTCCTAGTGGACTCAGTTAAGTCGCTGATCAGTTGCCATGCTTCATCTGCGGTCTTGTACTTTTTCATAGAACCATTACTAGCACCATCTAGTGTAGTTTTATCCTGAGGCTTCATGCCTTGTGTGAAGTAGCTGATCAACACCAGTCTGTCAATCATGTGATGGGGGCATGCGTCTAGAAGGTTCTTAAAGTGCTCCCAGTACTCATAAAGAGTCTCTGATTCTCCTTGAATAATGCAGGAGATCTCTTTCCTCAGTCTATCTGCGACTTCAGTTGGAAAGTATTTTTCCAAAAACTCTCTCCTGAGCGTATCCCAGTTGGTAAAAGTCGCTTCAGGTTGGGAGTAGTACCACTCCCTCGCCTTTCTCTCAAGAGAAAACGGGAAGGCGGTTAACAGAATAGAAGTTTCATCTGCACCATTACGCCTAATAGTAGTACAGGCTGTCTGGAAATCCCTTAGGTGCTTGATAGGCTCTTGAGCAGGTAAGCTATGAAACTTGGGCATCAAGTTGATTAGTGCAGTTTTTAGTTCAAAATCTTGAATTTCATAGAATATATAGACACCAAACTTAATGTTTTGCTATATACTTCATTGGAATGAATGAGTATATATCCTAAAATGGTTATATGATTAGCATGCTTGGAAAGCTATTTTAAAGTGCCTTTAGGCACACCAAACTTAGGAATCAAACATATGCTTCAAAATGATGTGTGCAATTATCAAATCTGCCCATGAGAGCTCAAATTTATACTAGAAGAACCACTAATTATTGAAATTAAAACAAAAGCAAGAATATTAAATCATGGGTTGCCTCCCATGGAGCGCTGACGTGAAGACAGAAGTCGGCTAATTAAGAAATCAATATAGATAATACATTGAAAGTATAGTTCTTAACCAGCTAAGATCCGCCTTGTCAATTTATAAAAGTTGTCACGAAATTTAGAAATAATAATACTGGGAGTATGAGTCCTAGGTCGTCTCCCAATGAGTTGCAGGAAAGGGTGCTAACTTATTAATCAGGAATTTTCAAGAGAGTTTGAGTTTGTATAATTAGCAATTAAATAATTATAAATTAAAACAATAAAACTAAGAATGATTATTAATATTCTAATAAAAATCCTTGACTAGAGGAATGATTAATTGGAAGTCCTATCCTTATTGGGATCTCTTAAGTGTAGTATCAAAAAAAGTTGTTGTTTCCACTTAATTAACCCTTACTAAATAAAGGAAAGTCAAGTGATTGAGATAATCCTTATTCGCAAATCCTAGTCCTCTCCCTTGGGAAGGTCTAGCGTTAGTAAATACAGAACTACCCAACAACTTCCAATTTTAACCAACACTTAAGCCTTCCAACTCAAGTGACTCCTTTTAATCAATCCCCATGTCAACTTTGGGAATTCTACTCCATTGACATGAATATAATACTTAGAAAAATATAAGAACAAGACATAATACATTAAATAAAGATAAAATAATCATTTTCACTAATAATCCATGAAAATAATCCAATTACCACTTTAAACAAGAATTAAGAATATGGAATAAATAAAAGAGTAAGTAAGGAAACAAACTAGAATAATGTCTTCAACGGAGGTAATGACTCTTCAATATCCAAAAGCAAAAGCAATAACTAGGAATGTAAAGAGAAACTAGAGGAAGAGTAATTCTCTCTTTAGATTCAGATCTAAAACTAAAAGTAATCCTAATATGAATGAATGTGTATCTACGTCTATGTGTGCGTGTTGAGTCTCTGCTTGTTTTTTGGCTTTATTCTATATTTCTGGGCCAAAAACTGGGTCAAAACACGGCCCGAAATCACCCCTAGTGTTTTCTGTTAATTTTTTAGATCGCTGATGAGTGGATAATTTATACCCTTTTTGGTATTGTTTTTACATAGTTTTTAGTATGATTTACTTACTTTTTATTATATTTTTATTATTTTTTATTCAAAAATCATATTTCTAGACTTTACTATGAATTTGTGTATTTTTCTTTAATTTTAGGTATTTTCTGGCTGAAATTCAGGGACATGAGCAAAAATCTGATTCAGAGGTTGAAAAAGGACTGTAGATGCTTTCGGATTTTGACCCTCCTACACTCGAAGTGGATTTTCTGGAGCTATAGAAGCCCATTGGGCGCGCTCTCAATTGCGTTAGAAAGTAGACATCCTGGGCTTTTCAGAAATATATAATAGTCCATACTTTATCCGAGATTTGATGGCCCAAACTGGCATCCAAAGACAGCCTAAAACATCTTGGCGTAAAACGCCCAAACTGACACCAAAGCTGGCATTTAACTCCTGGAACAGCCTATGCACGTGGAAGCTTCAATGCTCAGCCCAAGCACACACCAAGTGGGCCCTGGAAGTGGATTTTTGCACTATCTGCAATTAGTTATTCATTTTCTGTAAACCCTAGGTTATTAGTTTAGTATAAAAACTACTTTTAGAGATTTATTTCACATCTTTGATCATCTTTGGATCACATCCTGGGAATATCTTTTGATTATTGTTCACATTTAGGGGCTGGCCTCACGGCCATGCCTATACCTTTCACTTATGTATTTTCTACGGTGGAGTTTCTACACCCCATAGATTAATGTGTGGAGCTCTGTTGTTCTTCATGAATTAATGCAATTACTACTGTTTCTCATTCAATTCACGCCTACTTCTTCTCCAATATATACTCTCGTACTTAATTCAGTTAAGTCAGAATGAAGAGGTGACCCGTGACAATCACCCAATCTTCGTTACTCGCTTAGCCAGGATCGCGTGCCTGACAACTACAAAGTGGTCTACATGATGTTCAACGTAGTCATTGGACGACAGCTGGAGTATACTCTCCTGGATATCTAATACACAGACCAAGTCCGTGAGATTAGTATCTTTGGGGTATAGGCTAGAACCATTAGCAACATTCTTAAGATCCGGAAAGTCTAAACCTTATCTATGGTATTCCGAGTAAGATCTGGGAAGGGATGGCTGTGACGAGCTTCAAACTTTAGAATATTGGGCGCAGTGATAGTGTGCAAAAGGACAATGGTCCTATTCCGACGCTAGCGGGAACCGACAGATGATTAGCCGTGCGGTGACAATGCATATGGATTTGTTTTCATCCGAGAGGATCATACAGCTTGCCATGGAAGGAGGTAATGCATGGTTGGAAGAAGGCAGTAGGAAAGCAGAAGTTCAGAAGCAACAAAGCATCTCCAGATGCTTATCCGAAATTCCCACCATTGAATTACATAAGTATTTCTATTTTATTTTCTGTTTTATTTATATTTTAATTATTAAAACCTTGTAACCACTTGAATCCGCCTGACTGAGATTTACAAGGATGACCATAGCTTGCTTCAAGCCGACAATCTCCCTGGGATGGACCCTTACTCACATAAGGTTTATTACTTGGACGACCCAGTGCACTTGCTGGTTAGTTACGCAGATTTGTGTAAAAGACGAGATCACGTTCTCCCATACCAAGTTTTTGGCGCTGTAGCCAGGGAATGAACAATAACGATTTTGCGTACCAACTTTTTGGCGCCGTTGCCGGGGATTGTTCGAGTTTGGACAACTGACGGTTCATCTTGTTGCTCAGATTAGGTAATTTTATTTTAATTTTAAGCTTTTTATTTTCGAAAATTCAAAAAAAAAAATTTGTTCTTCAGAATTTTTAAGAATAAATTCTAGAATTTCAGATGATATGTAAAGCCTGGCTAGCTGCTAAGCCATGTCTAATTTTTTTGGACTGAGGCTTTCACTTATCACTGCAGGAGCTTTTTGATTCCCATCAATTTGGCTGTTGAATGTAATGCTCTGCTGAAGCTTGGCTGGCGATTTGGCCATGTCTAATCTTTTGGACCGAAGCTTTCACATAAAGCTTGGCTGGCTATTTAGCCATGTCTAAATTTCTGGACCGAAGCTTTAGACTAACTAACGATCAGACTTTCTGCCGGTAAAGATTTTTATTAAAAATATAATCGCATTGTAAATATAGTTTCTAAACTAACAGAGAATCCTTTCGTACAAAAGTTTGGTTGTCACAAGTAACAAAACCCAAATAATTTATTACTAGTTATGAAAAAAGGTATATTTTTTGGTTTTTGAAATAACGAACAAGTAATTTTAAATGACAAGAAAAATAAATTAATAATTAGAAAAGAAAACTCTTGGCAAGGTATAAGAACTGGGAATCTTATCCTAGTTATCCTTATCAGGTGTGATGAGAATTGGATTTTGCTCCCACTTAGTTAACCCTTACTAAATAAAGGTAAGTCAAGTGGATTAGTTAACTTGATTCCTCAGTCTTAGTCAACTCCTATGGAAAGACTATCTTTAGAGGGATCCAAATCAATTTGCAATCCCAATTTCCAATCAATTGCTGAGTTTGATAACTCAAGTGTCACCAATTACTCAACCAAAGCCAAAAGGGAAGAAAATCTACTCGAATAAAAATGCCTTCAGATGGGAAGCAGCAGTAACATAAATAAAAGAAAGAAATCTTAAATCTGAAATACCTCAAATTATATTAAATGAAGAAATCAAATTAAACATAGGAAAGATTCATAGGCCAATTTGGCAACATTAACAAGTCAAAGCATTAGAATATCTAAAAGTAGAAGAGAACATAAAATTAAAGTTGGGAACATTGAACCTGGATTGAAGAAATAACTGTAAAATAAGAGAAGTCCTAAATTCTAATCCTAATCCTAAATCCTAAGAGAGAGAAGAGAGCCTCTCTCTCTAAAAACTACATCTAAACCTAAAATTATGTATATGAATGTTGTCTAAGTTATTTCAATGAATGAATTGATTCCCCCACTTTATAGCCTCTAATATGTGTTTTTTGGGCCGAAAACTGGGTCAAAAACCGCCCAGAAATTGCCTCCAATGATTTCTGGTACATACAGGTCGCTGCAAAGTCACGCGGAAGCATCGTCCAGGCATTAGCGTGGATTGCGTTTTTTCCAGGTCACGCATCCGCGTGATCCAAGCGTTCGTGTCACCTGGCTTCAGAGCAGCTATGGTAAATTATATATCGTTGCGAAGACCCGGACATTTGCTTTCCAACACAACTAGAACCACATCATTTGGACCTTTGTAGCTCATGTTATGGTCGATTTAGTACCAAGAGGTCAGGCTGGACAGCTTTAGCAGTTCCTTCAGTTTCTTGTATTCCTTCCACTTTTGCATGCTTCCTTTCCATCCTCTAAGCCATTCCTGCCCTATAGATCCTGAAATCACTTAACACACATATCAAGGCATCTAATGGTAATAAGAGAGGATTTAAACATAGCAAATTTAAGAGCACGAAGCATGTTTTCAATCATAGCATAAAAATCAGGAAGGGAAACGTAAGACACGCGATTTCTATGAATAAGCGTGAGTATAATGGATGAAAAACCACTCAATTTAGCACAATATAAACCATAAAATAGTGGTTTATCACTAACAATGCAGGATTCCTGGAATTCTTATTAAAAATTTTGAATTTCTTTATTTTCTTTTTCAAAATAATTTTCGAAAAATACAAAAAAATTTAATAAATCATAAAAACTAAAAAATTTTGTGTTTCCTGTTTGAGTCTTGTATCAAGTTTTAAGTTTGGTGTCAATTGCATCTTTTTAATTCTCTTAAAATTTTCAAAAATTCATGCATGTGTTCTTCATTGATCTTCAAGTTGTTCTTGATGATTGTCTTTGTTTGATCCTTATATTTTCTTGTTTTGCGTCTTTGCTTGTTTTTCATATGCATTCTTGAATTATTAGTGTCTAAAGTTTAAAAATTTTTAAGTTTGGTGTCTTGCATATTTTTCTTTTCTTAAAAATTTTCAAAAACATGTTCTTGGTATTCATCTTGACATTCAAAGTGTTCTTGCATGCATTAGTTGTTTTGATTTTAATTTCTTATGTCTTGTGTCTGTTTGATGTTTTTCTCTTTCCTCATTAATTTCAAAAAAAAAATATATCTTTCTCTTTATTTTGCTCATAATTTTCGAAATTTTGAATTGATTTGGTCAAAAATTTTTAAAATTTAGTTGTTTCTTGTTAGTCAAGTTAAAATTTCAAATTAAAAATTCTATCCTTTTCAAATCTTTTTCAAAAATCAAATATTTTTCATTTTTTTATTTTCAAAAATTTTCAAAATTGATTTTCAAAATCTTTTTCTTATTTTTATTTCATATTTTCGAAATTAATGCTAACATTTAATGTTTAGATTCAAAAATTTTCAAGTTGTTACTTGCCTATTAAGAAAGGATCAATCTTTAAATTCTAGAATCATATATTTTAGTTTCTTGTTAGTCAAGTAATCAACTTTAATTTCAAAAATCAAATCTTTTTAATTTCCTTTTCAACCTTCTTCAAAAAAATTTCAATCATATCTTTTTCAAAATCATCAATTTCAAAATCTTTGCTAACTTCTTATCTTTTCAAAATTGATTTTCAAATCTTTTGTAATTAACTATTTGACTTTTTGTTTGATTTTAAAAGTTTACTATTTCAATCATATCTTTTTCAAAACCACCTAACTACCTTCTTCTCTCTCCAATTTTTGAAAATCACTAACCACTTTTTCAAAAATCTATTTAATTAATTAATTTATTTAGTTTTCAAATTTTATTTTATTCCTTTTTATAATTTTCGAAAACTAACCAATAATTAAAATAAAAAAATAAAAATATTTTCCTTTTATTTTAATTTAAAATTTGAATTCTCTCTCTCTCTCTCATCTCTTTCTATTTATTTATTTATTTACAAACACTTCTCTTCTTCTTATAATTCGAACCCACTCTCCTTCTCCGTGTTCGAATTCTTCATCTTCTCTCTTCTTCATTCTACTCTTCTATTCTTCTACTCACATAAAGGAATCTCTATACTGTGACATAGAGAATTCCTATTATTTTCTATTCTCTTCTTTTTCATATGAGCAGGAGCAAGGATAAGAATATTCTTATTGAAGCTGATCCGGAACCTGAAAGGACTCTAAAGAGGAAACTAAGAGAAGCTAAAGCACAACACTCTCGAGAGGACCTGACAAAATTTTTCGAAAAAGAAGAAGAGATGGCCGAACCCAATAACAATGGTGGAGATTCAAGGAAGATACTCGGTGACTTTATTGCACCCTCTTCTGACTTCTGTGGAAGGTGCATCTCAATTCCTGCAATTGGAGCAAACAACTTTGAGCTTAAGCCTCAATTAGTTTCTTTAATGCAGCAGAATTGGAAGTTTCATGGACTTCCATTGGAAGATCCTCATCAGTTCTTAGCTGAATTCTTGCAAATCTGTGACACTGTTAAGACCAATGGGGTTAATCCTGAGGTCTACAGACTTATGCTTTCCCCTTTGCTGTAAGAGACAGAGCTAGGACATGGTTGGACTCACAACCTAAAGATAGCCTAAACTATTAGGAAAAGTTGGTCAATGCTTTCTTGGCTAAGTTCTTTCCACCTCAAAAGTTGAGCAAGCTTAGAGTGGAAGTCCAAACCTTCAGATAGAAGGAACGTGAATCCCTCTATGAAGCTTGGGAAAGATACAAGCAATTGATTAGGTGTCCTCCTGACATGTTTTCAGAATGGAGCATCATATGTATATTCTATGATGGTCTGTCTGAATTGCCCAAGATGTCATTGGATTACTCTGCTGATGGATCTTTTCATCTGAAGAAGACGCCTGCAGAAGCCCAGGAACTCATTGAAATGGTTGCAAATAACCAGTTCATGTACACTTCTGAAAGGAATCCTGTAAATAATGGGACATCTCAGAAGAAAGGAGTTCTTGAGATTGATACTCTGAATGCCATATTGGCTCAGAATAAAATATTGACTCAGCAAGTCAATATTATTTCTCAGAGTCTGACTGAAATACAAGCTGCATCAGGCAGTACTAAAGAAGCCTCCCCTGAAGGAGAAGCTTATGATCCTGAGAATCCTGGAATGGAAGAGGTGAATTACATGGGAGAATCCTATGGAAACACCTACAATCCTTCATGGAGGAATCATCCTAATCTCTCATAGAAGGATCAACAGAAGCCTAATCAAGGCTTCAATAATAATAATGGTGTGAGAAATAGGTTTGGCAATAGCAAACCTTTTCCATCATCTTCTCAGCAACAGATAGAGAATTCTAAGCAGAGCCACTCTGACTTAGCAACTGTAGTCTCTGATCTATCTAAGACCACTCTCAATTTTATGACTGAATCAAGGTCCTCCATTAGAAATTTGGAGCCACAAGTGGGTCAGTTGAGCAAAAGAATTACTAAATTCCCTCCTAGTACTCTCCTAAGCAATACAGAAGAGAATTCGAAAAGAGAGTGCAAGGCCATAAACACGTCCCATATGAATGAACCTGTAAAGGAGGGAAAGGCAGTGATTTCTAGTGAGGAAGACCTCAATGGACGTCCACTGGCCTCCAAGGAGTTCCCTAATGAGGAACCAAAGGAATCTGAGGCTCATATAGAGACCATAGAGATTCCACTAAACTTACTGTTGCCATTCATGAGCTCTGATGAGTATTCTTCCTCTAAAGAAGATGAAGATATTGCTGAAGAAAAAGTTGCTCAATATCTAGGAGCAATCATGAAGCTGAATGCCAAGTTATTTGGTAATGAGACTTGGGAGGATGAACCCCCATTGCTCATCAATGAACTAAATGATCTGTTTCAACTGAAATTACCTAAGAAGAAACAGGATCCTGAAAAGTTCTTAATACCTTGTACCATAGGCACCATGACCTTTGAGAAGGCTCTGTGTGACCTGGGGTCAGGGATAAACCTCATGACCCTCTCTGTAATGGAGAAACTAGGGATCTTTGAGGTGCAAGCTGCAAGAATCTCACTAGAGATGACAGACAATTCAAGGAAACAGGCTTATCGACTTGTAGAGGATGTCTTGGTGAAGGATGAAGGCATGTACATCCCTGCTGATTTCATAATCCTAGACACTGGAAAGGATGAGGATGAATCCATCATCCTAGGAAGACCCTTCCTAGCCATAGCAAAAGCTGTGATTGATGTGGACAGAGGAGAGCTAGTCGTTCAATTGAATGAAGACTACCTTGTGTTTAAGGCTCAAGGAACTTCTTCTGTAACTATGGAGATGAAGCATGAAAAGCTTCTCTCAACATAGAGTCAAATAGAGCCCCCACACTCAACTTCTAAGTTTGGTGTTGGGAGGCCATCATTTAGCTCTAAATCTCTGTGAAGCTCTCTAAGAGCTCACTGTCAAGCTATTGACATTAAAGAAGCGCTTGTTGGGAGGCAACCCAATGTTATTTAATTATATTTATTTGTTTTCCTTTGTTATTTTATGTTTTCTTTAGGTTGATGATCATGTGAATTCCCAAAAACAATTGAAAAATCAAAAATAGAATGAAAAACAGCATTAAAAACAGCACACCCTGTTAAACGCCAAAAAGGGTTGTTTGCCATCTGGCTGGCATTAAACGCTAGAAATGGGCATCTGGCTGGCGTTTAATGCCAGGAATGGGCAGTAGAGTGGCGTTTAACACCAGGAAAGGTAGCAGAGCTGGCGTTAAACGCCAGAATTGGCACAGAATGGGCGTTTGAAGGCCAGAATGGTGCAGGGACTCAAATTCCTTGACACCTTAGTATATGTTGAGCCCACAGGATCCCCACCTATCCCACTTCTTCTTCTCTCCTCTTCACACTTTTCCATAACACTCTTCCCCAAATACCCTTGACCAATCCCATCAAGAACTCTTCCTCAAACACCACTCACCTATCAAATCCTACCCTCTTCACCACTCACATCCATCCATCATTAAACCCCACATACCTCACCATTCAAATTTAAACCATTTCCCTCCTAAACCCAACCCCTCAAACACGGCTACCCTCTCTCCCTTACCCTATAAATACCCCTCATTACCACCTTCATTTCCACACATCATACACACTCAACCCACCTTGGCCGAACCTACACCCCCCTCCATCTCCTCCATTTCTTCTTCTTCTACTCCTTTCTTTCTTCTTTTGCTCGAGGACGAGCAAGCCTTCTATGTTTGGTGTGGGAAAAGCTAAGCTTTTTATTTTTCCATAACCATTAATGGCTCCTAAGGCCGGAGAAACCTCTAGAACGAGGAAAGGGAAGGCAATTGCTTCCACCTCCGAGTCATGGAACATGGAAAGATTCATCTCAAAGGTCCATCAAGACCACTTCTATGAAGTTGTAGCCAAGAAAAAGGTCATCCCCGACATCCCCTTCAACCTCAAAAAGAGTGAATATCATGAGATCCGACATGAAATTCGAAGGAGAGGTTGGGAAATCCTCACCAACCCCATTCAACAAGTCGGGATCTTAATGGTTCAAGAGTTCTATGCCAATGCATGGATCACTAAGAACCATGACCAAAGTGTGAACCCGAACCCAAAGAATTAGCTCACAATGGTTTGGGGGAAATACTTGGATTTTAGTCCGGAAAATGTGAGGTTAGCATTTAACTTGCCAATGATGCAAGGAGATCCTCACCCTTTCACTAGAAGGGTTAACTTTGATCAAAGGTTGGACCAAGTCCTTAGGGACATTTTTGTGGAAGGCGCTCAATGGAAGAGAGACTCAAGAGGTAAGCCGATTCAACTAAGAATGCTTGACCTCAAACCCGTGGCTAGGGGATGATTGGAGTTCATCCAACGCTCTATCATTCCTACTAGCAACCGGTCTGAAGTTACTGTAGACCGGGCTATCATGATCCATAGTATCATGAATGGAGAGGAAGTAGAAGTTCATGAGATCATATCCCTAGAACTCTACAAGGTGGTGGACAAGTCTTCCACTTTGGCAAGGTTAGCCTTCCCTCATCTCATTTGTCACCTATGCAATTCAGCTGGAATTGTCATAGAGGAAGACATCCTTATTGAAGAGGACAAGCCCATCACTAAGAGAAGGATGGAGCAAACAAGAGAGCCCACTCATGGACCTCAACAAGAGCATGAGGAAATTCCTCATTATGAAATCCCTGAGATGCCTCAAGGGATGCATTTTCCTCCACAAAACTATTGGGAGCAAATCAACACCTCCCTAGGAGAATTGAGTTCTAACATGGGACAACTAAGGATGGAGCACCAATGATTCTTGAAGAAGAAAAAGTGTGAATAGACAAAGCTTGTGAAAAAAAAAAGTGGCAAAAAATAAAAAAGAAAAGAAAAAGAAAAAGAAAAAGCAGAAAAAGCCAATAGCCCTTTGAACCAAAAGTCAAGGGTAAAAAGGATCCAAGGCTTTGAGCATTAATAGATAGGAGGGCCCACAGGAATAAAATCCTGGCCTAAGCGGCTAAACCAAGCTGTCCCTAACCATGTGCTTGTGGGGTGAAGGTGTCAGGTGAAAAGCTTGAGACTAAGCGGTTAGAGTCGTGGTCCAAAGCAAAAAGAGTGTGCTTAAGAACTCTGGGCACCTCTAACTGGGGACTCTAGCAAAGCTGAGTCACAATCTGAAAAGGTTCACAAAGTAATACTGGAAAACAAAATGCTTAGGGTCAAGGCCAAGACTCATAAAGTAGCTGTGTTCAAGAATCAACATACTGAAGTAGGAGAATTAATAACACTATCTAAATTTTGAGTTCCTATAGATGCCAATCATTCTGAACTTCAAAGGATAAAGTGAGATGCCAAAACTGTTCAGAAGCAAAAAGGCTACAAGTCCCGCTCATCTAATTGGAACTAAGTTCATTGATAAGTTTGGGATTCATTGTATATTCTCTTCTTTTTATCCTATTTTGTTTTCAGTTGCTTCGAGACAAGCAACAATTTAAGTTTGGTGTTGTGATGAGCGGATAATTTCTACCCTTTTTGGTATTGTTTTTACATAGTTTTTAGTATGATTTAATTATTTTTATTATATTTTTATTAGTTTTTATTCAAAAATCACATTTCTGGACTTCACTATGAGATTGTGTATTTTTCTATAATTTCATATATTTTCTGGCTGAAATTGAGGGACTTGAGCAAAAATCTGATTCAGAGGCTGAAAAAGGACTGCAGATGCTGTTGGATTCTGACCCTCCTGCACCCGAAGTAGATTTTCTGGAGCTACAGAAGCCCAATTGGCACATGCTCAATTGCGTTGGAAAGTAGTCATCCTTGGCTTTCCAAAAATATATAATAGTCCATACTTTGCTCGAGATTTGATGGCCCAAACTGACGTCCAAATACAGCCTAAAACATCTTGGCATAAAACACCCAAACTGGTACCAGAATTGGAGTTAAACGCCCAAACTGGCACCAAAGCTGGCATTTAACTCCTGGAACAGCCTATGCGCGTGGAATCTTCAATGCTCAGCCCAAGCACACACCAAGTGGGCCCCAGAAGTGAATTTTTGCACTATCTGCAGTTAGTTATTCATTTTCTATAAACCCTAGGTTACTAGTTTAGTATAAAAACTACTTTTACAGATTTATTTCACATCTTTGATCGTCTTTGGATCACATCCTGGGAATATCTTTTGATTATTGTTCACGTTTGGGGGCTGACCTCACAGCCATGCCTAGACCTTTCACTTATGTATTTTCTATGGTGGAGTTTCTACACCCCATAGATTAAGGTGTGGAGCTCTGTTGTTCTTCATGAATTAATGCAATTACTACTATTTCCCATTCAATTCACGCCTACTTCTTTTCTAAGATATACTCTCATACTTAATTCAGTTAAGTCAGAATGAAGGGGTGACCCGTTACAATCACCCAATCTTCGTTACTCACTTAGCCAGGATCGCGTGCCTGACAACCACAAAGCGGTCTACATGATGTTTAACGTAGACATTGGACAACAGCTGGAGTATACTCTCTTGGATATCTAATACACGGACCGAGTCTGTGAGATTAGTATCTTCGTGGTATAGGCTAGAACCATTAGCAGCATTCCTGAGATCTAGAAAGTCTAAAACTTGTCTTTGGTATTCTGAGTAGGATCTGGGAAGGGATGGCTGCGACGAGCTTCAAACTTGCGAATGTTGGGCGCAGTAACAGTGTGCAAAAGGATAATGGTCCTATTCCAACGCTAGCGGGAAATGACAGATGATTAGCCGTGCGGTGACAGCGCATATGGATTTGTTTTTATCTAAGAGGATCATACAGCTTGCCATGGAAGGAGGTAATGCATGGTTGGAAGAAGGCAGTAGGAAAGCAGAAGTTCAGAAGCAACAAAGCATCTCCAGATGCTTATTCGAATTTCCCACCATTGAATTACATAAGTAGTTCTATTTTATTTTCTGTTCTATTTATATTTTAATTATTAAAACCTTATAACCATTTGAATCTGCCTGACTGAGATTTACAAGGATGACCATAGCTTGTTTCATGCCGACAATCTCCGTGGTATTGACCCTTACTCACGTAAGGTATTGACCCTTTTCAGATTGTGACTCAGCTTTACTAGAGTTCCTAGTTAGAGGTGCCCAGAGCTCTTAAGCACACTTTTTTTGCTTTGGACCATGACTTTAACCGCTCAGTCTCAAGCTTTTCACTTGACACCTTCACGCCACAAGCACATGGTTAGGGACAGCTTGGTTTAGCCGCTTAGGCCAGGATTTTATTCCTTTGGGCCCTCCTATCCATTGATGTTCAAACCCTTGGATCCTTTTTACCCTCGCCTTTTGGTTTAAAGGGTTATTGGCTTTTTCTGCTTGCTCTTTCTTCATTATTCTTTCAAGAGCCAAGAATTTTAACATTCATAAACAACAATATCAAAAATATGCACTGTTCAAGCATTCATTTAGAAAACAAAAAGTATTGCCACCACATCAAAATAATTAAGCTAGCATGGTTTTATGTTTCCTTTTCCAAGGTTCCCATGAAACCCCATTGCATTCAATCTCTTTCCCAAGATAATTGAACACTAAGCATTAAGAACGAAATTCCTTCTAGCAAATCAAAGAGAAGATGAAGAGAAGAAGGATTTCACTATCATTCAATCATCAAGTACAACAGAGCTCCCTCTCTCAATGAGAGGGAAGTTAGCTACTCATAGCTCAAAAGGTACTCAAAAGTGAAGTGTAAAAGTGGATCTAAAACTGACTGCTTAACCCCCTTCTTCAGTACCCCTTGGGGGTATTTATACTACTTCTAGTAAAATAAAAGAATTACAAAAGTAAAAAAGGAAAATTACATTTTGGAGGGAAAAGAAAACACTCAATAAGCATGACTTCTTAGCTGGCGTGTGGCTGGCGTGCCTCTGGCGTGTCACGTGCTCTTCATTTCCAGCTTGGCGTGCCACACCTACTCCTTCAAGTGGCACGCTCGTCCCTCTCTCAATCTTGGCGTGCCACACCTTCGAGCTCAAGTGGCACGCCATAGTGGATTTCTTGTGTTGGCGTGCCACGCCTTCGAACTCAAGTGGCACACCCCTTGCCTTTCTCACTTCTCTTTGCCTTTGGAAACTTGTACTGGCATTCCACGCCCAAGGTCTGGCGTGCCACGCCCTTGCTTTATACTTGGCTAGGCTTCTCTGGAAAGTTGAAATAGCATGGCACGCCCAGGGTCTGGCGTGCCACGCCCCTTTTGTGAGTGAGTGGTTCCTCTGTTTGGCGTGCCACGCCACGAGCTCAAGTGGCACGTCCCAATGCTTCTCTCTTGAATGACACTGGCGTGCCAGGCCTGGTTGCTCAAGTGGCACGCCTAAATGAAGAATAGTGAATGGCGTGCCACGCCTTCGTCCTTTCTGGAAACTTATACCAGTGTGCCACGCCTAAAGGCTGGCGTGCCACACCCATGATCTTGTCTTGGTTCCAGTGGTTGGCGTGCCATGCCTCAGTCTTCAAGTGGCATGCCATAGTGAAATGCCAAGGTTGGCGTGCGACGCCTTCGATACCAAGTGGCACGCCCAGCCCTTGCTTTTGGTCCTTTGTGCATTGGCATGCCACGCCTGGTTGCTCAAGTGGCACGCCCAGTCTTCAATTGCCTTCAGACCCTTCTCTGGATTGTTGTACCAGCGTGCCATGCCATGCTGCTCAAGTGGCACGCCCATGGGTTTGTGAACTCTTCAAGCTTGGCGTGCCACGCATGGGTTCTCAAGTGGCATGCCTAAGTGACTTCTTGGGGCTGGCGTGCCACGCCTTCGACACTAAGTGGCACGCCATAGTGAACGTTCTTCTTCGGATGGAGAGTTGGCGTGCCACGCCCCTTTGCTCAAGTGGCACGCCCATAGTGGTTGATGAGTCAGTCGTGCCACGCTCAGCTTGGCGTGCCACGTCCCTTTTGTGTCCTCCATTGTAGCTCTCTGAAATTTTGTATCAGCCTGCCAGTCTTTGGCGTGCCACGCCCATATGCATGCTTTGAATCTCTTCTCTGGTCTTTAGTACTGGCATGCCACGCCCAACTCCTAGCGTGCCACGCCAGTGCTTTTTTGTGGCGTTTGCTTCAAGTGTCACGCTAGTTTCACACGCCCAGCTTCTTGTTTGTCTTCTACCCCATTTTTGATGCTTTTTTCACCTGAAATTCAGCACAACTCATCTCAAAGTAGTGTACCATAATATTCATCAAATAATGCATGAATTGTACTGATCAAATGAGATTTATGCTCTTTTATGGTCTTCTTTATGCAAGAAAGAAGGGTAGATGATGCAAGTCATCAATTAATTAAAAAGATTTAAAAAATGGGTGAGGATTTTCGAAAAATGAAGAGAGAGAAAGTGGTTAGGAAGTTTTGAAAAAATATATGTCTTAAAATTAAAGATACTTGTAAGAAAATAAGTACAAGAAAATATTTGAAAAAGATATGATTTGAAGATTTGAGATTAGAAAAGATAAGATAAGTTAGGTAAGAGAAGATAAGTTTTTAAATTAAAAGGTTTTGAAATTAAAATTTTGAATTTGAAAATTAAATTTTGAATTTTGGAATAAGAAAAGATAAGATTTTGAAAAAGATATGATTTTTGAAATTTAAAACTAAGATAAGATAAGATAAGATAAAAAAATTTAGAATAGAAATCTGAATTTTAAATGTAATTTTTGAAAATTTCAATTTAAAATAAAGAGAAAATATATTTTTGAATTTAATGAGGAAAGAGAAAAACAATAAAGTGACACCAAATTTAGAATTTTTAGATCAAAACAAAGAAATCAAACAAGAAAACTTTGAATGTCAAGATAAACACCAAGAACACTTTGAAGATCAAGATGAACAGCAAGAATAAATTTTGGAAATCTTTAAGAAAATAAAATCACAAAGAACAGCAAACTTAAAAATTTTTATACTTTGGATATTAATAATTCGAAAATGCACAAGAAAAACAAGGAAAGACACAAAACAAGAAAAACTAAAGATCAAACAAGGAAAATAAATAAGAACAACTTGAAGATCAAGAAAGAACTAAGAACATGTAATTCGAAAAATTGAAAGAAAAATAAAGGCATGCAATTGACACCAAACTTAAAACATGAAACTAAACTCAGACAGAATACTAAATTATGAGGTTATTGGTTTTTATTTATTTATTAAAAATTTCGTAAAGAAATTTAGAAAAATAAAATAGGGATTTTAAAAATTTTAACAAGAACAATAATAAAAGACTCAAAGACAAATCACAGATTAACAAAGAAAAATAAAAATTTTTGAAAGATTTTTTAAAAGAAAAAAAAGACTTAAATTTAGTGACTCTAAACCAACCAAAAAGGTAAATTCTTCCTAATCTAAGCAACAAGATGAACCGTCAGTTGTCCAAACTCGAACAATCCCCGGCAATGGCACCAAAAACTTGGTGCACAAAATTGCAATCACACCTTTGCAACTCCGCACAACTAACCAGCAAGTGCACTGGGTCGTCCAAGTAATACCTTACATGAGTAAAGGTCGATCCTACGGAGATTGTCGGCTTGAAGCAAGCTATGGTTATCTTGTAAATCTTAGTCAGGAGATTAATGATAAAAATGATTTTGTTATGAAAAGTAAATAACATGAATTAAAAGGTACCTGTGATTCAGTAATGAGGAACAGGTTGAGGTTTCGGAGATGCTCTGTCATCTGAATCTCTGCTTTCCTACTGCCTTCTTCTCCAAACACGCATGGCTTCCTTCAATGGCAAGCTGTATGATCCTCTCGGATGAAAAATACCAGGCACGGTCTCTGCACGGCTAATCAACTGTCGGATTTCTCGTCTTGGATGAAAAATACCAGGTACAGCTACCGCACGACTAATCATCTGTCGGTTCTCACTAGCGTCGGAATAGGATCTCTCTATCCTTTTGCACACTGTCACTACGCCCAACATTCGTGAGTTTGAAGCTCGTCATAGTCATCCCTTCCCAGATCCTACTCAGAATACCACAGACAAGGTTTAGACTTTCCGGATTCCAGAAATGCTGCCAATCGTTTCTGGCCTTTACCACGAAGGTTCTGATCTCACGGACTCGGTCCGTGAATCAGAGACCCAAGAGATACGCACTCAAGCTATCGCCCAATGACTACATTGAGCTCAAATAGAACAGGAGTGGTTATCAGGCACGCGTTCATAGAATTGAGAATAATGATGAGTTTCACGGATCATCATCTTCTCCAGATTGAAGTACGAGTGAGTATCTTAGAATAGAATCAAGCGTGATTAAATAAAAAATAGTAGTAATTGTATTAATCCATTGAAACACAGCAGAGCACTTCACCCCCACCTATGGGGTTTAGAGACTCATGCCATCAAAGATACAATATGGAATGTAAAAAATGTCATGAGTTGCTAAATGAATCTCTAAAAGTAGTTTTTATACTAAACTAGTAACTTAGGGTTACAGAAAATGAGTAACTAGGTGTAGATAGTGCAGAATTCCACTTCCAGGGCCTACTTGGTGAGTGTTTAGGCTGAGATTTCAAGCTTCCACATGCCTATGCCTCATATTGGAGTTAAACGCCACCCTGGGTGCCAAAATGGGCGTTTAACGCCGAAAAGTATGCCAGTTCTGGCATTTTACGCCAGAAAGTTTTTGTCTGGCTTTTAACGCCAGTTTGGGCCATCAAATCTCGGGCAAAGTATAGACTACTATATATTTCAGGAAAGCCCAAGATGTCTACTTTCTAACGCAATTGAGAGCACGCCAATTGGGCTTCTACAGCTCTAGAAAATCCATTTCGAGTGTAGGAGGGTCAGAATCCAATAACATATGCAGTCCTTTCTCAGCCTCTGAATTAGATTTTTGCTCAGGTCCCTCAATTTCAACCAGAAAATACCTGAAATTATAGAAAAAGACAAAAACTCATAGTAAATCCAAGAAATGTGATTTTTGAATAAAAACTAATAAAAATATAATAAAAAGTAACTAAAATATACTAAAAACTACCTAAAAATAATGCCAAAAGGGTATAAATTATCCGCTCATCAGTAAGGTCAAGCATTCATAGAAATTCTGCAACTCCACCCATTCACTGAACATTCCTTCTGGACATCTTCTTATCAAAGCCTTATACCTCTCCCAGGCTTCATACAATTACTCTTCTTCTTGCTATCTGAAGGTTTGCACATAAGTTTTTAGCTTAATGACTCTCTAGGGTGGATAGAATTTGGCTAGAAATTTGCTAACCAAATCATCCCAACTGGTAATGCTCTCTTTAGGGAAGGTTTCTAACCAATGTGTGGCTTTGTCTCTCAGTGAAAATGGGAATAACAAGAGTTTGTAGATGTCAGGATTGACTCCATTAGTTTTGACAGTGTCACAGATTCTTAAAAACACAGAGAGGTGTTGGTTTGGATCTTCAGCAGCACTTCCTCCATACTGACAATCGTTTTGAACCAGGGTAATCAATTGAGGCTTGAGTTCGAAGTTATTGGCATGGACATTGAGGGTTAAGATGATGCTCCCATAATTCCTTGGGTTAAGAATAGAGTAAGAGGCTAAAACTCTTCTCTTAGGCTGGCCATTGTTGTTAGCCAAATCCTCAGGTGGATCTGGGATGTTTCTCTCCATCTCTTGATCCTCTTCCTCTGATTCTGCTTCTCCTATATCTCCCTTTTCTCTTGCTTCACTTCTCAATCTCAGTAATGTCCTCTCTGGCTCAGAATTAAAAGAGGTGGATGCACCTCTTCTTCTCTTGGCATACAACACAAACAAAACCAGAAAACTAAAGCAAAATACTCTACTGATAGAGTGTGGTTAAGGTTAGTTGAAACAAAATCTCAAACAGTTAGTGTGCTTAACAAAAATAAAGAAAAATGCTTAATATAGATTATCACCCTACTTAATCATTGTCAATCTATATCAATCCCTAGCAACGGCGCCAAAAACATGATGAGGGAAAAATAATTCCACACAAACTCACCGGCAAGTGTACCGGGTCGCATCAAGTAGTAATAACTCACAGGAGTGAGGTCGATCCTACATGGATTGATGGATTGAACAACTTTAGTTAGGTGATGAATTTAGTTAAGCGAATAGTTGATGATTTGAGTGAAACTTGATTAACAGAAGAAAAATTGCATGGAAATTAATGCAATTACTTAAAGTGCAAGAAATGTAAATAACTGAAACTTAAAGTGCAAGAAATGTAAATTGCTGAATCTAAATTGACAAGAAACTTAAATTGTATCAAGAATAAATAGAAGTAAATCAGAGAACTATGAAATGCAGAGGTTCAGATCTAGATCTCAGTAGCAAACCAGAAATGGAAAATTTGAAAAGGAGTCAAAACAGAATGAGAACTTGGATCAGATCTAAATTCTAAAAGAGGATTTAACAATTGCCTTCAAATAACAAAACAGAAAGAAACTCAAATCTCAATTTCTCTCTTGACCAAAATAGAAAAGAAGAAAGTGCATGATGAGCGGATAACTTATACGCTTTTTGGCATTGTTTTTACAAAGTTTTTAGTATGTTTTAGTTAGTTTTTTATTATATTTTTATTAGTTTTTAAATAAAAATCACATTTCTGGACTTTACTATGAGTTTGTGTGTTTTTCTGTGATTTTAGGTATTTTTTGGATGAAATTGAGGGACCTGAGCAAAAATCTGATTTAGAGGCTGAAAAAGGACTGCAGATGCTGTTGGATTCTGACCTCCCTGCACTCAAAGTGGAAAGTAGACATCCAGGGCTTTCCAGCAATATATAATAGTCTATACTTTGCCCAAGTTTTGATGACGCAAACTGGCGTTCAAACGCCAACTTCCTGCCGTATTCTGAAGTTAAACGCTAGAAACAGGTTACAAACCAGAGTTAAACGCCAGAAACAGGCTGCAACCTGGCGTTTAACTCCAAGAGAAGTCACTACACGTGTAAAGCTCAATGCTCAGCCCAAGTACACACCAAGTGGGCCCGGAAGTGGATTTCTGCATCATTTACTCATTTCTGTAAACCCTAGTTACTAGTTTAGTATAAAAACTTCTTTTAGAGATTTATTTTGGACCTCATGACATTTTACTTCTAAATATTGTATTTCTGACGGCATGAGTCTCTAAACCCCATGGTTGGGGGTGAGGAGCTCTGTTGTATTTCGATGAATTAATGCAATTACTAATGTTTTTTATTCAATCACGCTTGTTTCTATTCTAAGATATTCACTCGCACTTCACCCTGATGAATGTGATGATCCGTGACACTCATCATCATTCTCACCTATGAATGCGTGTCTGACAACCACCTTGAGTGTGTATCTCTTAGCCTCCTGGTTCATGATCAGAGTCTTCGTGGTATAGGCTAGAATTATTGGCGGCCATTCCTGAGATCCGGAAAGTCTAAACCTTGTCTGCGGTATTCCGAGTAGCATCTAGGAAGGGATGACTGTGACGAGCTTCAAACTTGCGAGTGTTGGACGTAGTGACAGACGCAAAAGAATCAATGGATTCTATTCTAACATGAGTGAGAACCAACAAATGATTAGCCGTGCGGTGACAGCGCATTTGGACCATTTTCACTGAGAGGATGGATGTTAGCCATTGACAATGGTGATCCACCAACATACAGCTTGCCAAGGAAGGAGACCTACGTGCGTGAAGAAGAAGACAGTAGGAAAGCAGAGATTCAGAAGACAGAGCATCTCCAAAACCTCAATCTGTTCTCCATTACTGCATAACAAGTATTATTTATTTTATGTTAATTACTTTTCATAAACCCAACCATTTTTATTATTAATTTCCTGACTAAGAATTACAAAATAACCATAGCTTGTTTCAAGCCAACAATCTCCGTGGGATCGACCTTTACTCACATAAGGTATTATTTGGACGACCCAGTGCACTTGCTGGTTAGTGGTACGAGTTGGGAAAAGTGTGATTTACAATTCGTGCACCAAGTTTTTGGCGCCGTTGCCGGGGATTGTTCGAGTTTGGACAACTGACGGTTTATTCTGTTGCTTAGATTAGGAAAAAAATTTTTCTTTTTGGTTTAGAGTCTTCTATTATTGTTTTTGGTTGAAACTTTTTTTAAATCCTTATTTTTCTTTTCAAATTTTTTTCAAAAATGTTTATAAACTAATAATTGAGTTTCTCTGTTTGAGTTTAGTTTCATATTTTTAGTTTGGTGTCAATTGCATGATTTTATTTTCCTTTCAATTTTTTTTTGAATTATTAGTGCTCAGAATATAAAAATTTTTAAGTTTGGTGTCCTTTGTTTTTCTATTTTCTTAAAAATTTTTCAAAAGCTGTTCTTAGCATTCATCGTGATATTCAAAGTTTTCCTGTTTGTTTTCTTTGTTTTGATCTAAAAATTTTAGTTTGGTGTCTTTTTAATGTTTTTCTCTTTCTTCATTAAATTCAAAAATATCTTTTCTCTTTGTTTTAATTAATTTTCGAATTTTCCTTTAAAAATTCAGATTTTTATTTTAAAACTTTTTATTCTATCTTATCTTAGTTTTGAAATTTCAAAATTCAAAATCTTTTTCAAATATCATATCAAAAGTTTTTCAAATCTTCTTAATTAAGTAATTATTTTAGTTTTCAAATTTATTTTTCTCTTAGTTTTCAAAATTTATAATTTAATTTCTAATTATTTTATTTTATCTTATTATTTTTATTTATTTTTAATTATTCGGTTTGTTTCTACTTAAATAAAATAAAAACAAAAATATATTCTATTTACAATTCATATCAATTTCCTTTTATCCATCATGGACCTAAATGGAAATGAACAGTCCAGAAGGACTCTGGGGTCATATGCTAACCCTATTGCTACTGCATATGGGAGTAGCATCTGTATACCTCCCATCAAAGCAAGCAGTTTTGAGCTAAATCCTCAGCTCATTGTCATGGTGTAGCAAAATTGCCAGTATTCTGGTCTTCCACAGGAAGAACCTTATGAGTTTCTGGCACAGTTCTTGCAAATTGCTGACACAGTACGTGACAAGGAAGTAGATCAGGATGTCTATAGATTATTACTGTTTCCTTTTGCTGTAAAAGATCAAGCTAAGAGGTGGTTAAATAACCAACCTACAGCAAGCATAAGAACATGGAAACAGTTATCAGACAAATTCCTAAATCAATATTTCCCTCCAAAAAGGATGACACAGCTAAGGCTGGACATCCAAGGCTTTACACAAGAGGATGAGGAATCCCTTTATAATGCCTGGGAGAGGTACAGAGGGATGCTAAGGAAATGCCCCTCTGAAATGTTTTCAGAGCGGGTACAATTAGACATTTTTTACTATGGGCTTACAGAAAAAGCTCAGATATCTCTATACCACTCAGCTGGTGGATATATACACGAGAAAGACTATTGAAGAGGCTAAAGAGCTTATCGATATAGTTGCTAGAAATCAGCATCTGTACATAAGTAATGAGTCCTCCATGAAAGAAGAAGCTAAGGCAGTATCAACTTACTTTAGTCCTTAGGAACAAGTTGCTGAACTCAATCAGCAACTATCTTCTATAACAAGGCAGTTAGCAGAATTTTAAGCAGTCAAACATGCAGAATCAAAATGCTGCCATCACAAAACTGGAGACACAAATCAGCTATCTTTTTAAGCAGCTTCCGAACCACAAGTTTTGCTATGATGCCCATTCAATCAAAAGGGAGGAGTGTCAAGCTATCACACTTAGGAGTTGGAAGGAACTGAAGGAACATCCCCAAAAACCACTAGAAGAAAGCTCAATTGAAAAGGAAGAGGAGCAAGATGGAATGCAACCCCCCACGCCAAGTTTGCAGAAAGAGAAAAAGATACCCCAACTCAACGTCTCAAGAGCTCCATACCCCCAGCTATTGAAGAAAAAGGAAGATGACAACCAGTTCTTGAAATTTTTGGAAATCTTCAAGAAGCTACAAATCAACATACCATTTGCTGAAGCCATAGAACAAATGCCACTTTATGCCACGTTTTTGAAGGAGCTAATGACTAAGAAGAGAAGCTGGAAGAACAATGAGACTGTGATACTAACTGAAGAGTGCAGTGCTATCATTCAGCATAAACTACCTCAAAAACTGAAGGATCCTGGGAGTTTTCAGATCCCTTGCATTATAGGAGAAATCATATTAGAAAAGGCTCTTTGTGACTTAGGGGCTAGCATCAATTTGATGTCAGTAGCTATGATGAGAAGGATGAAAATTGAGGAGGCTAAACCAACAAAAATGGCTCTACAACTGGCAGACCGATCGTTCAAATTCCCTCACGGGATAGTGGAGGATTTGCTAGTAAAAGTAGGAGATTTCATATTCCCAGTAGATTTTGTGGTGCTGGACATGCAGGAAGACGCCAAAACCTCCATCATTTTGGGAAGGCCATTCTTGGCCACTGCTGGAGCTGTCATTGATGTTCAAAAGGGTGACCTCACCCTTAGATTACACAATGAAAAGATGACATTCAATGTGTTCAAAGCCATGAGTTATCCACCGGAACAATTGGGGGAATGCATGAGGTTAGATGCACTTGAGGATGAAGTGCAGGAGAATTTTGAAGAAGATGAACCTGAAGAGAACGAGAGATTGGTGGAGGAAGAATCTGAATCAAGTGAAGAGGTAGCTACAACAGAAACACATATACCAGATGCACCAAAGAAAGAGAGCGAAAAATCAGAAGCACCCAAACTTGAACTCAAAGCATTGCCACCCACTCTCAAATATGCATATCTAGGAGAAAATGAAAACTACCCAGTGATCATAAATTCATCCCTCAGTCAAGATCAAGAAGACTAGCTACTCAAGGTGCTGCGGGAGCATAATGATGCCATTGGATGGACCCTTGCTGACTTGAAGGGAATCAGTTCAGTCATATGCATGCATAAAATACTGTTGGAAGATGATGCCAAGCCATCCATTCAATCCCAAATAAGGCTGAACCCAATCATGAAGGAAGTGGTACAGAAAGAGGTCATGAAGCTTTGGCAAGGAGGAGTCATATACCCAATTTCGGACAGCCCTTGGGTTAGCCCCATACATGTTGTACCAAAGAAGGGAGGGATCACTGTGGTTACCAATGAGAAGAACGAGCTCATACCTACAAGGACCGTCATAGGATGGCGGATGTGCATAGACTACAGGAAGCTCAATGAGGCTACACGAAAGGACCATTTTCCCCTTCCATTCCTGGATCAGATGTTGGAAAGACTTGCAGGGCACGCTTATTATTGTTTTCTTGACGGTTATTCAGGTTACAACCAAATAGTGGTTGATCCAAAAGACCAAGAGAAAACCACATTTACCTGTCCGTATGGAGTGTTTGCCTATAGGCGCATGCCATTTGGATTATGTAATGCCCCTGCAACTTTCCATACCACTACTGAAAAGGAGTTGCTAGCAATAGTTTTTGCATTTGACAAATTTAGATCATACCTCATTGGTGCTGAAGTGATCGTTTTTACAGATCACACGGCACTTAAATATTTGTTTGCCAAGCAAGAATCGAAGCCAAGACTAATAAGGTGGATCTTACTGTTGCAGGAATTCGATATTGAAATCAGAGACAATAAGGGAGTGGAAAACAAGGTGGCAGATCACTTATCTAGAATCCCTCATGATCAAGGTGGAGAAAATGATACGAATGTTAACGAGCTCTTCCCTGATGAGCAGTTGATGACAGTTCATAAAGCACCATGGTTCGCAGATATTGCAAATTTCAAGGCAACTGGAGCATTACCCCCAGGGATCAATAAACATCAAAAGAGGAAGCTCATGAATGATGCAAAATACTTTGTCTGGGACGAGCCATATCTCTTCAAGAAATACTTAGATGGAATTCTTAGAAGATGTGTCTCGGAAGAGGAAGGGAGAGAAGTCCTGTGGAACTGCCACGGTTCATGCTATGGCGGGCACTTTGAAGGGGACAGAACTGCAGTAAAGGTGTTACAAAATGGATTCTTTTGGCCCACTCTTTTCAAGGATGCCAAAGAACTAGTAAAAAGCTGTAATGAATGCCAAAGATCTGGAAACCTGCCCAAAAGAAACGCCACGCCACAAAATTTCATCTTGGAACTTGAACTGTTTGATGTGTGGGGAATTGATTTCATGGGACCATTCCCAACCTCATATGCAAACAATTATATCCTGGTACCAGTAGATTATGTTTCCAAGTGGGTAGAGGCTATTGCAACCCCAACTAATGATAACAAGGTAGTCATGAACTTCCTCAGGAAGAATATCTTTAGCTGGTTTAGAGTCCCAAGAGCCCTCATCAGTGATGGAGGGAGCCACTTTTGTAACAAACCACTAGAAGCTCTCCTCTTACGATATGGGGTAAAACACAAAGTAGCCACACCTTACCATCCTCAAACAAGTGGGCAAACTGAGATATCTAACAGAGAGCTGAAGAGGATCCTAGAAAAGACTGTGGGCGCATCTAGAAAGGATTGGTCGAAGAAGTTGGATGATGCTCTGTGGGCATACAGAACAGCATTCAAAACCCCACTTGGAATGTCTCCATATCAATTAGTTTATGGGAAAGCTTGTCATTTACCACTGGAGCTGGAACATAAAGCTCTTTGGGCTATCAAGATACTAAATTTTGACAGCATTGCTGCTGGTGCAAAAAGAATCTTGCAGCTGCAAGAGATGGAGGAATTCAGGTCACAAGCCTATGAAAACACTAAGATGTATAAAGAGAAGGCAAAGAGAAAACATGACATGCATTTGGCACCCAGGAGTTTCGAAAAAGGGCAGCAAGTACTCCTTTACAATTCTAAATTAAGGCTGTTCCCAGGAAAACTCAAGTCAAGGTGGTCCGGACCTTTCTTGGTTACAAAGGTATCACCATATGGCCATATCGAAATCACGGATGAAGGTTCAAAGAGGACTTTGACAATGAATGGACAAAGACTCAAGTATTATCTGGGCAGCTGATGATATATTTTGGTGAGAAACGAATCTCTCACTAAACATCACAATCCAACCGGCAAGTGTACCGGGTCGTATCAAGTAATAAAAACTCACGGGAGTGAGGTCGATCCCACAGGGATTGAAGGCGTTAGGGCCAAAGTTAGGGGTCTAACTTTGCCCCTAACTTTTCATGGCAGCAAGCATGATTTCCTGGTGTGGACGTTGGTACCAACGTTAGGGGTCTAACTTTGACCCTAACGTTGGCCTTGCTTCGTGTGATTGGTGCCAACGTTAGCCTCCACGTTAGGGGGCTAACGTTGGCGCAAACGTTGCCTACTCCCCCATTGTGATTTAAGTGCCAACGTTAGCCTCCAAGTTAGGGGGCTAACGTTGGCGCAAACGTTGGTAGCCACCAGGATGTATCTAAAAGAATAGGAAGGAGGAAAAGGCCCCATGAAATCAATTCCCCATAGATCGAACAATTCTAATTCTAAGATAAAATTTTGAGGCATCTCATTCCTTCTTGTTAATCCTCCTGCTTTCTGGCATTCATTACATTGGTGTACATATTCTCTGGCATCCTTGAAAATAGTTGGCCAATAGAAGCCACTCTGCAGTATTTTTGCGGCTGTTTTTTCTGGGCCAACGTGTCCACCATAAGCTGAACCATGACAATGCCACAAGATGTCCCTCACTTCACTTTCAGGAATACACCTCCTGATCACTCCATCAGAGCATCTCTTGAATAAGAAGGGTTCATCCCATGAAAATTTCCTTGCTTCTTTGATAAACTTCTTCACTTGTTGCTTAGAGAATTCTTGGGGTATCTTCCTTCCCACTTTGTAATTTGCTATGTCAGCAAACCAAGGTGCTTGCTGGATTTACAGAAGGTACTCATCTGGGAAGTTTTCATTTATGGGCTGGGATGCTTTCTGATTTGTTTCTTGTGGTAACCTTGATAGATGATCAGCGACCTGATTTTCAGTGCCCTTCCTATCTTTTATCTCTATGTCAAATTCTTGTAAGAGCAGTATCCATCTGATGAGTCTTGGTTTAGCATCCTGTTTTGACATCAAATACTTATGTGCAGCATGATCAGTGTAAACCACAACCTTGGATCCTACTAGATATGACCTAAACTTATCAAATGCATAGACTACAGCTAGCAATTCCTTTTCTGTTGTGGTGTAATTTCTTTGGGCCTCATTCAACACTTTACTTGCATAATATATGACATGATGCAAATTTCCCTTTTTTTGTCCAAGTACAGCACCAATTGCAAGATCACTTGCATCACACATGAGTTCAAAAGGTGATTTCCAATCTGGAGGTGTGATGATTGGTGCTGTTGTGAGTCTATTTTTTAAAGTTTCAAAGGCATGCTGGCAGTTTTCATCAAAAACAAAAGGGTTATCAAGCATTAACAGATTACTCAAAGGTTTGGCTATTTTTGAAAAGTCCTTGATAAACCTTCTGTAAAATCCAGCATGCCCCAAGAAACTTCTAACAGATTTCACATTAATTGGTGGAGGGAGTTTTTCTATATTCCCTTCAGGTCATCAATGGTCCATCCTAAAGCATCTTTGTGAGCTTTGAGTACGTCAAGAAGTTCTCCTTCTTCCTTCTTTGTCAGGGATGAATTAATGATTACTGGGAAACTCTCCGATGTGCCAAGGAATGCATATTTGAGATGGGTGGGTAAAGGTTTCAATTCTTGTCTTGGTATATCTTCTTTCTTATCTTGACTTTCATCTTGCTCAGTAGAGATCTCAGCCACTTGTTCCTCTGTTGTCCCTTGATTTCCTTCTTGCTCTTGGAAATTTTCTTCCATTGTTTCTTCCACCAAACTGTCTATCATATCCACTCTCATGTAATCCTTCTTCTTCAGTGTCCAAAATTACAAAATCTGCTGGGAAGATAAACTCTCCAATCTTCACCAACAGGTTTTTCACAATTCCATTGGGTGTCTTGATTGATCTGTCAGCCATGACTAGTGACATCCTGGTGGGTTTAAGCTCTTCTATGGCAAGTTTTCTCATCATTGAGAGGGGCATTAAATTGATGCTGGCTCCCAGGTCACAGAGAGCCTTGTTGAGAATTATCTTGCCAATAGTGCATGAGACTACAAAGCTTCCCGGATCTTTAAGTTTTGGTGGAATACCTCGTTGAATCACAGCACTGCATTCCTCGGTGAGTAGTATGGTTTCCCTTTCAAGCCAACTTCTTTTCTTGTTGATAAGATCCTTCAGAAACTTGGAGTATAGAGGCATTTGTTCAAGTGCTTCAGCCAAGGGAATGTTGATTTCCAGCTTCTTAAAAATCTCAAGGAATTTGTGGAACTGCTTGTCTTTCATTTCTTTGTTGAACCTCTGAGGGTAAGGCAGTGGGGGTGTGCTGCTTTTTCCCATTTGCTGCTGCCCCTAAGATTTCTTCACCTATCATAAATCAACCAAACTCATCAAAGCTATGCTCAAAATCATGAGATATTCAATCTTTCACAATATGCAACAAATATAGCACAAAACCTCATGAAATGGCATGAATTCATATATGGTTGGTTCAATCAAGGGAAACATGGAAATCTACTCAATTAGCTTGCTTGTAGCTCAAGAAAGTGCATAATTCTAATGAAAACAAAAGAAAAAGACTAGCTAAAATGGGCTAGGATGACTTGTCATCAGCAGCATGGGGGAAGACCCCAGAATAAAGTACCATCTCAAATAATTAAGAACTCGTCGAGCTAGCGACGATAAAAGAGCGCTCTGTTGGGAGGTAACCCACCCTCAGGTAGTTTCAATTTCATCTTTATTTCAATAAAAGTCACAAGTGGTTTCACATGTATTGAAAGGAGCTAAGTTTGGTGTTCCACACCAGAACAATTCAAGAGTGATGGTGTAATACTAAGTTTGGTGTTCCACTAAAGGACATTGGTTAGAATTACACCCCACTCCCAAAAGAACATTGCTAGCTCCATCCAACCAAGAGAAATCACTTAGGTGTAGTTAAACTATAGGTGATCATTGCTTTGTTAATAACAAGATATGAGGGTCTCTGCATATATGCAATGTTGTGGGCAAAGAACTAAGTTTGGTGTTCACACACCAAACTGAGTTCAAGAGGCACAAGCATACATATAAGCTAACTATGTCTCAAGTGCTTTGGGAACAAGCAACTTCCAGTGACCTTGTAGGAATCGTATAAGGAAATGGTGCACCTTCATCCAAAGAAGCGAGGCAGCAAAAACTAGGAGGATGACAAAGAGAGAGGGGGACCAGAGATCATCACCCGAAGGTTGTATTGTTACCTGATTCCATTGTACTTAGAATTGTTGAAAGTTGGAGTTCCGAATTGCACTTTTGATTTGTAGTTATTTGCAGTTGAACCTTTTTTTTAAAAAATTCTGTCTTTTAAGTTTTTCCTTCTGAATAGGTCCATGATTACTGGTCTTTATGTCACTGCATCATTACTTCCCTTTCTTGTAAGCTTGTCCCTTTTTAAATCAAATGAAGAAGAGAATGATTGTTTTCGAAAGACCAGGGTAGAGTTCATATTGTTGAAGTGCATTCATGAATCTTTGGGGTAGTCATAAGTTAGCTAAGTTGGTTCAACCACAAGGATTAAGAGGACAAATATCTATCCTGAATACTTTGCTTTGGATACACTCATGAGACTAAGTTAATAACAAGATCCTAAGAAGAGAAACCGGAAAGAACAATGGAAGTGAAAAAACAAAAGAAAAAGAGTAAGCAATAAGGCTAGGCATCAATGGTTTTAAGCTTGAGGCAAGTGTCTGTGGTGCTCCTGTGTGAGGGATATGCTTGGATGAATAAGCTCTTAGGGGTGCCTTATCACTTGGTAACTTGGGTTAACTAACTCGGGATTATCAGCTGAAAGTCCACTATCAAGAGTAACCTTCACTACAGAACACTTAGTAACCCAAAGAGGTGCTGGACACCAAGGTCTCAAGAAAAGAAAATAAATAAACTAAATGCCTGTAGTGTGTATGTATGGGGGATAGGCTTGAGGGAGTAAGTCCTTAGGGGTGTCTCAACACCTAGCACCTTGAACCAACTGGTTCGGGAGTGTTGGCTGAAAGCTTATCTTAAAGAGTTGCCCTCTTACAGAGCACTTAGCCTAAATAACACAAACAACCCTTGTAATAACAATAAAAGGATCAATGAGTAAAAATCTCATGGGATATGAACAAAGTGGGTGTTTTAGGACAGGATGAAGGTCTGAAAGCCAGTAATGGAATGAACGTAAGTTGCTATGCATGAAACCACCATAAAATCAGTAATATGACTTCCACAAGGATGACTCATTCCTCTGGATATTCATTTCATCATTCTCTTGTTCCAGTACTTGCTTAGGGACAAGCAAGCTTTAAGTTTGGTGTTGTGATGCCAGGGCATTTTGGCCAGTTTCACTGACCTTTTCTTTACTATTTTTAGGTTAGTTTCATGCATTTCTTTAGGAAATAAGCTAGTTTTGGGTAAATATTCACTTATGCCTTGACTTAAGCATACATTGTGCATTTTATATGATTTCATGAGGATTTTGCATAAGTTTAGTGACAAATATTATGTTGCATTACTCATGACTTGGACTAGAGCTTTGATGCACTTTGTTGCTTGATTTCAGGACCAAAAAGGAGCAAGAAAAGGGGAGGTAACTTGCAAAGATTAATGAGAAAACTGATTGCCAATAACACTCTCAAAAAGCTATCAATGCCCACGTTAGAGAGTCACGGTAACCAAGTTAACGTGAACTCTAACGTGGAGAAAAGAAGTTGAGCCAACGTTAGTGACACTCAACATTGTCACTAACGTTGGCCTATGGTGCTAAGTACCACGTTAACTCCCACGTTAACTTGGTTAACGTGGAAGCTAACGATGAGAAATGAAGGATGAGCCAACGTTAGTGACACTCAACATTGTCACTAACGTTGGGATGGCTAAAAGATGGCCACGTTAGAAGCCACCTTAACCTAGTTAACGTGGACTCTAACATGAGACCTAGGGGCACATTGGAACATTAGTGAAAATGTTGAATGTCACTAACGTTCTCGAAGGATGGCAAAGGCCACGTTAGAAGCCACGTTAACCTAGTTAACGTGAGCTTTAACGTGAAGCAAGAAGGGGCACACTGGAACGTTAGTGACAATGTTGAGTGTCACTAACGTTCTCGAAGGTTGACAAGGCAACGTTAAAAGCCACGTGAACCTAGTTAACATGGGTTTTAACGTAAGGCAAAAGGGGTGCATTGGAACGTTAGTGACAATGTTAAGTGTCACTAACGCTCCCGAACTTGGACTTTCACTAAATGATTAACACTCCTTACGCCCTGTGCTTAAGTCTCTGCCCACTCCGCACTTTCTCTCTGCAAGTAAAGTCAAGCCCAAATAAAGAAAGGAACTGCTTCAAACTCAAGATCCAAAGGCCCAAGACTTGAAGAGTGAACTAGAAGATGAGAAGAGTAGTATATATAGGAGTAGCTTGAAATTGTAAAATAGTTCTGGAGGCTGAAGAACCACTCTTTGTATTTTACTCTCTTTGCAATTTCTAGTTTTATGATGTATTCTCCATCTTTGTTTCCATTTTCAAGAGCTATGAACAACTAAACCCCTTTCATTGGGTTAGGGAGCTCTATTGTAATTTGATGGATCAATACTAATTTTCATTGTTCTTCTTCTATCTTTCCTCTTGATTTTACTTGAAAGCTTTCGATCTTCATCCAATTGAGTAGTTATCTTGGAAGAGAAGCTATTCAAACTTGGATCTCTTTTGAACCTTGGAAGAGGAATGAAGAGATCAAGCTAGAAATGCTTTCTCATGCTGGACCAAATTGGGTTTGGATGGGTATGTGACTGTAACCCTCTCAATACTTGGTTTGGGAAATGCATGTGGTATAATCAGTGACCATACTTCATCTCTTCTCATGAGCAATTGACCAAGGAATTGGCTATTGATCAAGATTTGAGAGATTGAATTGCAAGAAATTGTAATTCAATCACTTAAGATTGCCAAGGAGATCAATGAGTGCATTGATTGAGGAAGAAATGAAAATGAACTTGATCCGGAGAATTGCAACATCTCCTAAGCCCAATGAACTCCCCATCTCTAATCTTACCCATTCTCTTTAATTTCTGCGATTTACTTTTATGAGCAAATCCCCCATTCCCATTTATAATTCTGCAATTTATTTTCAGTCATTTACTTCCATTCCTTTAATTCTAGCATTTACTTTTATGTTATTTACATTCCCGCCACTTTATTTTCTGCAACTCTCAACCCAATTTCTGGATTCGCTCAACTAGAACATTCTTCTAATTAAAGTTGCTTGATCAATCAATCCTTGGGGGATTCGACCTCACTCTATTGTGAGTTTTTACTTGACAACAACTTCGGTACACTTGCCGAAGGAAGATTTGTTGAGAGACAAGTTTTCCCCGCATCAGTAAAATCAATTCATTAAGGAATGAACCACTCGAAAGGCTTTCAACAATAAAATCAAGGAGGCATCAATGTCACAAGTCGAGAGAAATGTGGAAAACCTTGTTGTCTATGTGACTTAGTGCAAATTGTGCATGAATAATGCGAAGTAAACCAGCCTCACAGATCAAAAATCTTCACTTGTGTGTTGATGTAAAAGAGGCATGAGACTTTAAAAGAATTACAAGCAATGGTCAATCGAAAAGCTTGCTCACTATGCAATGCAAAAAAGCAAATCAGCATGTATAACAAACAAGAATATGTAAAGCATGACCAAAGAACTTGTTCTTTAGGAGTTTCATAAACCATTTAGGCAACAGCACTCTAATTGAGCAGAATTCATCAACTAGGGGCTATTTCATTCATCAAACAAGATTAACACCAAAAACTGTGGTTAATGAAAATCCGGCAGTATATCAGCAGTAAAATGGCTAATTCCCAAATTTAAACAGTCGCACCAGATTCCATATGGATTCATTAAGGAATCAGAAATACAGAAATCGGGTCTGAATCCATATGAATGGGTGAACAAGCCAATAATGCAGCACAACAGTAGCAAGCAGAGCAACAGAAAATATTTCAACTAAATCAGCTAAGAAGCAATCATGAACAAGTGAGCAGCCAATATCCATGAGTAAAGCAACATTTAATAACAGCAGCCAAGTAAAGGTAATGCTTGAATGGAAACAACAATGAAACAGAGTGGTTCCCTACAGCAAAGGAAATTCAAACAATGCCTAAATCCACTACTCAGCCCAGATTCGCTAACCACCTAATTCAAACTAAACTAACTAACTACGTTGATTCTAACTACACTAACATAATTAACAATAACCAGAAAAATGCAACAAAACAGGGGAGGTGTGGAACCTGGTTGCAGAGAAAGAGAAGAGGCAGAACGGGGAAGAAAAAAGTGAAGTGGAGTAATGAGATGGAGAACCGGTCACAACGGCGGCCGCGGCGGTGCTGGTTGCGCAGAGGCAGCGAGAAGCAGAGAGCAGAGGGGCAGTGAAAGAGAAAAGAAAGAAAAAATGAGAGAAGAGGGAAAAGACGGCGCGGTGGTGGTAGTCGGCGGCGGCGACGGGATTGGGGTGCTCGCCGGAGGTGATGGTCACTGCGAGAAGTTTGCTGGCGGGGGGAAAGGGGTGTTGAATGGTGGGAGAAAGAAAATGGAACGTTGCTGGTGGAAAGGTTGTGATGCACGAATGCGCTAGGGCTTCACGTCTCTGGGGTAAGTGAAAATTCGAATCCACGCGTGCGTGCACTGTGCGCGTTCGCGTGAGTGGAAGAAATGGAAGAACGGCGCGGGAGCACCATACGCGCTTACACGTAGATGAAGGAGTCGGAATGAACGCGGACGCGCAAGGTGCGCGTCGGCGCGGATGTGCTGGGCTAAAGGCACAAAAGAGGCCCAGAGTTGGCACAACTCTCGGGTCCTTTAGCCTGGATGATGTTAAGACGCATCGACGCGCACGCGCATTGTGCGCGTTCGCGTGGGTGGCTTGAGCTTATTGGATGGGCACGGAGGCGTATAGTACGCCAACGCGTGGACGGCGAAGTAGAGAGTGGCGTGGACGCGTACAGCGTGCGCCCGCGTGGGTTGAGGCACAGAGTTGGCCCAAAAGTGGCACAACTCTCTGGTTTTTGGCCCAGGAAACTAAAATGTGCAGCCGACGCGCGCGCGCACTTTGCGCTTGCGCGTGGCTTGCTCTTCTCTCTCTCTTTTTTTTTATTATTATTATTATTATTATGAGCATCAAAAGACCTCATAACGTTCCATCCTTTTCTAAAACTCTAGCTAAGGTGTAAAATTAAGCACATTTTGAGATATAGGGGCCTTTTCAAACAACTTGAGAAAACTTGCAATTCAAGCAAAAACTCAATTCAAAAATAAATTCATCCCTTATTAAAGCATAGAATGCATAAACACCTTAGTAAACAAAGGAAAATATACCAAGAGGTAAAGAAACTATATACAATGAAACCCAATGCATTCATTCATTATATCTACAAGGGAATGGAAAGAGTTTACCATGGTGGGGTGTCTCCCACCAAGCACTTTTAGTTTAAGTCCTTAAGTTGGACCTTGGGATGCTCCTTGTCAAGGTGGCTTATGCTTGTATCCATCCTTGAACCTCCAAAAGTGCTTGTCCTTCAATCGGTTGTCAAGAGTTCCAACCTTCTTCATTAAGCTTTGGTGAGGTTCTCTCCAAGACGTGAGCTCCCGAGAAAGATTATCATAGGATACACCAGGATCCCATATCTTGTCCACGCACCCATCTTCTAGTTGATTATCTTGACTTTGTCCGGGCGGCGAGAAAATAGAATTCTCATGGAAGCACCACACTACTCTCCTAGACCCATTTAATTCAGCATTACACCACTCCATGCTCTCTAATTCCGAGCTTCCCACCATAATGAGCCTAGATTTAGAACGCCAACCACTAAACATCCTCCTTTTTCGCTTGATTCCACAAAGCGCCCTAAGTTGGCCATCCGTTTCAAGCAAACCATACTCAAGTGGGATAACACAGCTACGAGTTAGAAGTTTTACCCACTCAAATGGAGGATCGGATGACGAACTAGGTAGAGGAATTCCCAAAGATCGTGATAAAGCATGCTCTACTCCCGTCCATCCTCTTCTAGAGGCTTCCACCACTTGGTGAGGTTCTTCAAGTTCCCCCTCATGCCAAGCTTCCTTAGATTCACCTTCTTCTTCACCAATTTCTTCTATTTCTTCCCATCGCTCTCATCGTAGATAGGAGGTCTAGTGAAGTCTACCTCATCATCAAGTCTAAGCCAATTGAGGAAGGATTCTTCAAACTCAAAAGGATCATATGTTGATTCAGAATCATCATAGGTAGGAAGGTTTGTTGCTTGGTGTACTTCCTCTAGTTCTATACTTGCATTAGGCTTTGGGGGTTGTAAGCCCTCTTCAACCTTGCTTTCCAATGTACTGGGGGAGGGTTCAACAGGATCGTTAAGGGAGTTGATCGAAGTGGGCAAAAAATTATTAGAGATGGAATCCACTTCTTTATCAACTTCCTTCAACTCGTTGTTTACTCCTACGACATTGCTCTTTCCTCTGATATCCCCTCCACATTCCTTGGAGGAATTTTCCTTGACTTGGGATTCCTTTATGTACTCAATATATCCTAAACATCCATCCACCACTTCCTTTTGTTTGCTAGTCTCTATCTTCTCCTCTTGTTGCGGTTCTTGCCTCAATTCTTCTTCCTCACCATGGAGTTCCATGTTCAAATCCTCACTAAGCTCCTTGGTCATTTCTCCACATCCAACGATGGAAGTATTTATGGTGCACGAGCTTAGGTGAGATGTTAGGTGACTCACGGCTTCTACTATGCCGGCCACCCTTACTCTTAACTCCTTGAACTTGGTTTCGTCTTATTCTTGGCGTCTTAGAATACGAGATTCAAGGTCTCTCAGTTCTAACATGAAGGCTTCGTCAGGAGATGGTGTTAGAAGAGAAAATTCATCAGTTAGGGAAGAATTGTTATAACCGGAAGGTGGTTTATGTTGGTGAAGATCTTGGGGTGGTGTATGTGGAATTTGTGGTTCTTGAGAGTATTGGTATTGGGATGGTGGTTGTTCTACATGTAGTTCTAATGGTGGTTGATATGGTGTGTGTAAGTTATGGTCATATGGAGGCGAATGATGGTATGAGGCTTGTGAGTATGACGTGTGGCTATGTTGAGGATATGTCTCATAGGCATATGGTGGTGGTTCTTGGAAGTCACAAGGGAATTCACCATAGCTTGTAAATTGATATGCATCATAGAACGGCTCTTCTTCATAGTGCATTGGTGGAGGTTGTTGCGATGGAGGTTGATCAAGTGTTTGAGGCTTCTCCCACCTTTGATCTCCAATTCCTTGATGTGTATCCTCGTTGAAGCTTTCATCTCCTACAACATAGTTTGAGCTACACTCATAGCCAAAGTGAGAATTCATAGTGATGTGGAAAATAAAAAAAACAAAGAGCGATAAGAAATGAGGAATGCTAAATCCTAAAATTAGCAAAAATCGACAAATAAACCAAAGATAAAGCTATTCACAATATTTACAATAGTCAATAGCATAGCACCATTGGCTCCCCGGCAACGGCGCCATTAATTTGGTAGGAGGAGAGAGGTGATAATATCGTTGTCGGTAAGGAATTCCACAAGGTATTTACGTTACAAGTATAGCTCCAAACCAACAAACAACTCTCCCTATCAAATTAGAGTATCGAGTTCTGTCACTAGTAACAAACCCCAAATGAATTTATAACCGGAGTATTTGGACTCCGGGTCGTCTCCCAAAAGGGGGTTTTGTTTATAAGATGGTAAGAAAATAAGTAAATTAAGTGAGTAAGCAAGGAAGGTAAATGAAGGGACTCTTGGCTAAGAATTGGGTACTTAAGATCACAATCCTAGTTAATTCCAATTATTGACGATTATGAGAGGCCAACCCATTAAGTCTACTTCTCGAAGCCTTAAGTACGTAATATTTACTCCTAGACTGGAAGTATGTCAAATAGGCCTAATCACATCCACCCATAAGTCCTAAACTCCCCACTAGTTGGTTTAGTAGTGGATAGCGTCAATGGGCTTCAAATTGATCACACCGGGTTCTCAAATCACCAATTCCATGGTATCAAAAACTCAAGATCACTTAAGTCCCTTGTCCTAGACCAAGAGTTGAAAAAACTACTCAAGAACTAAAGAAAATATTTCATCAAACACCTAGAATGCAATAAAGCTTGTCATCATAACTTGCAAGGACACTAAAATCTACCGCTATTAATTGAAAGAAAAGTAAACTCATAACTCAAATCAACATCAATTTAAGAGATATCAACATTAAAATTGTACTAAATGTAAACAAATCCAACATGAGATCATGAATGTAAAAGAGAGCATAAAAGTAAAATCAACACTACAAATCATGAGAATCAAGGTGTAGAAGTAAGAGATCATAAAAGAAATGAGATGAGAACATGTAATTAAACCTAAATCTAGAAGAGATTAACCTAACCTAATTCTAGAGAGAAGAGGGAGCTTCTCTCTCTAGAAACTAACCTACATGATGCTATACCTACGACTAAGTGCTCCTCCTTTGCTTGGACTTCAATTCTGCATGAAATACACTCAGAAACCAGTTGAATTTGGGCTTGGGCAGCTCAAAAATTGCCCCTAGCATTTTGCCATTAAGTGGGCCAAGTACGAGTATTGGCGCGTGCGCGCCATATGCGCGTGCGCGTCGATTGGCAAATCCCCATCCGCGTGGAAGCGGCATGTATGCGTGCGCGTCCTTGTGAGAGACCACTTTTGCGCGTGCGCGTCCATTGGTTCCTTCCAAATCTTTGTTTCCTCATGCATTCTCCTCCTTGCATGCTTTTCTCCTCATTTCTTCCATCCGATAATTGCCTAATGAACCTGAAATTACTTAACAAACACATCAAGGCATCGAATGGAATTAAGGTGGGTTAGAATCACCAATTTAAGGCCTAAAAAGCATGTTTTTACAATTAAGCATAATTTAAGGGAGAATTACAAAACCATGCTGCTTTATTGGATAAATGTGGAAAAAGGTGGATAAATCCCCCAAAATAAGCACAAGATAAACCATGAAATTGGGGTTTATCACTTGGGGACAAGCAACAATTTAAGTTTGGTGTTGTGATGAGCGGATAATTTATACGCTTTTTGGCATTGTTTTTAGTATATTTTTAGTAGAATCTAGTTACTTTTAGGGATGTTTTCATTAATTTTTATGTTAACTTCACATTTCTGGACTTTACTATGAGTTTGTGTGTTTTTCTGTGATTTCAGGTATTTTCTAGCTGAAATTGAGGGACTTGAGCAAAAATCAGATTCAGAGGTTGAAGAAGGACTGCTGATGCTGTTGGATTCTGACCTCCCTGCATTAAAAATGAATGTTCTGGAGCTACAGAACTCAAAATAGTGCACTTCCAATTGCGTTGGAAAGTAGACATCCAGGGCTTTCCAGCAATATATAATAGTCCATATTTTGCCCAAGTTTAGATGACGCAAACTGGCGTTCAACGCCAGCTCTCTGCCCAATTCTGGCGTCCAGCGCCAGAAACAAGTTGCAAAGTGGAGTTCAACGCCCAAACTGGCACAAAAGCTGGCGTTCAACTCCAAGAATGAACTCTCCACGTGTAGACTTCAAGCTCAGCCCAAGCACACACCAAGTGGGCCCCAGAAGTGGATTTATGCATCAATTACTTACTTTTGTAAATCCTAGTAGCTAGTTTATTATAAATAGGACTTTTTACTATTGTATTAGACATCTTTGATGATCTTTTGATCATCTTTGGATTATATTTTGATCTATTGGTCACGTTTGAGGGCTGGCCATTTGGCCATTCCTGGACCTTTCACTTAGGTATTTTCAACGGCAGAGAGATTGAATGAGTATCTCTTGGATCTCTTAATCAGAATCTTCGTGGTGTAAGCTAGATTGATGGCAGCATTCATGAGAATCTTGAAAGTCTAAACCTTGTCTGTGGTATTCCGAGTAGGATTCAGGGATTGAATGACTGTGACGAGCTTCAAACTCGCGATTGCTGGGCGTAGTGACAGACGCAAAAGGAGGGTGAATCCTATTCCAGCATGATCGGGAACCTCAGATGATTAGCCGTACTGTGATAGAGCATTTGGAGCATTTTCACAAGAGGAGGGGATGTAACCATTGACAACGGTGATGCCCTTGCATAAAGCCAGCCATGGAAAGGAGTAAGACTGATTGGATGAAGACAGCAGGAAAGCAGAGGTTCAGAGGAACGAAAGCATCTCTGTGCGCTTATCTGAAATTCTCACCAATGAATTACATAAGTATTCCTATCCTTCTTTTATTAATTATTTTCGAAAACCCTATAACTATTTTATATCCGCCTGACTGATATTTACAAGGTGACCATAGCTTGCTTCAAGCCGAAAATCTCCGTGGGATCGACCCTTACTCACGTAAGGATTATTACTTGGATGACCCAGTGCACTTGCTGGTTAGTTGTATCGAAGTTGTGACAAATTATGAATTGAGATTAGAGCACCAAGTTTTTGGAGCCATTACCAGAGATCACAATTTCGTGCACCAGAAAGTATTTTCCAACCTTTAACAACACATTTTCCACCACCCCTATTGCTTGTTTTTTTGTTTTGTCAGCCAGCCTGATGACTACATTTGTGGGCAATATCTCATTGATCTGCAGCCTCTTCACTAGTGATAAGGGCATTAAATTGATGCTTGCTCCCAAATCGTAGAGTGCTTTATCAAACATTGTTTCCCCTATGGCACAGGGGACATGAAAACTCCCTGGATCTTTTCTTTTCGTAGGCAACTGTGGTTGAATGAGTGCACTGCACTCCTTGTTCATCACTATAGTTTGGCCTCCCTTGAGTGAGCTTTTCCTGGGAAGCAGCTCCTTCATATACTTGATGTATACAGGCATTTCTTTAATAGTCTTGATGAATGGTATGTTGACATGCAGAGATGCAAACAAATCTAGAAACCTTGAGTATATTCTCTTCTCCACAGTACCATTGAGCAGTTGGGGAAAAGGTGCATAGAGCCTCAGCAGCTCCTGTTGTGAGATTTCTGGTTTTTTATGATCTTTTTCCTTCTTCTCTATTGAGGTATCTTCAGGTTGTTCTGACAGCTTGCTTGGCTTGTCCTCAGTCTCCTTATCACTTATAGTGACCATCTTGCAATCTTCCCATCTTACCTTCTTTGTTTCACCTCTCGGATTCTTCTCTGCGTCACTTGGGAATCCATCTGTGGGTTTGGGAATTTTCTCAGAGAGATACCCCACTTGAGATTCCAACCTCTTGATTGTGTCTCCTTGGTTCTTGAAACTGGCTCGCACTTCTTCCTTGAACACCTTGTTGTCTTGAATCTCCTTGCCTATGCCTTCAAGTAGATTCTCAATCCTTGAGATTCTTTCATCTAATGATGATAGGTCAGGCTGAGGAGGGTTATTCTGGCCTTGATATGAATGTGGAGATGTGTTGTTATGGGGTGTTGATATGGTCTAGATGTGAAGTGTTGGTGGGCTGCATTGTTTGGATTTGGGCGTCTTTGATCAAGGCTTTGGTCTTGTTGATTTCCCCACCCAAAGTTTGGGTGATTGCTCCATCCAGGGTTGTAGGTCTTGTTGTGTGGATCATGGTTTTGCCTAGGTGAATTCCCAATGTAGTTGGCTTGCTCCTGACTACCCTCTGCTTCTTCATTCACTCCTTTTTGGGATGTTGATGAAGTAGAGATTGCTGCTACTTGGTTCCTCTCCATCTTCTTGGTGAGGTCAGCCAGCTGCTGGGTAATAAGCTTTTTTTAGGCCAGCAGAGCATCTACATTGTTTAGCTCCATTACTCCTCTTGTGTTCCCTCTTTCGGAAGCATAGAAGTAGTCATTCTCTGCTACAGTTTCAATGACATCTATGGCCTCATCAATGGTCTTCTTCTTGTTCAAAGATCCTCCAGATGAATGGTCTACTGCCTTCTTTGATTCATATGACAGGCCTTCATAGAAAATGTGCAGCTGCACCCATTCATTGAACATATCTGGTGGGCACCTCCTTGTTAAGTCTTTAAACCTCTCCCATTCTTCATATAGAGTCTCACCATCTTGTTGCCTGAAAGTTTGGACCTCAGCTCTCAGTCTATTAATTCGTTGAGGGGGGTAAAATCTTGCTAAAAATTTGTTCACCACATCTTCCCAAGTTGTCAAGCTCTCCTTCGGGAAAGACTCCAGCCACTTGGCTGCCTTATCCTTGAGTGAGAATGGAAATAAGAGCAGTCTATAGGCGTCAGGATGAACACCATTAGACTTCACTGTGTCACATATTCTCAGGAAGGTGGTTAGATGTTGATTGGGGTCTTCTTGGACACTTCCTCCGAACGAACAGTTGTTCTGAACATGGGTGATGAGCTGTGGTTTTAGTTCAAAATTGTTGGCATGGATGGTTGGCTTTTGAATGCTACTTCCACAGTTTCCTGGGTTTGAATTGATGTAAGAGCCTAAAACTCTTCTATCCTCCCCAGCATGATTTGCTCGACCTCTTCCGCCATGGTTGTGAGTCTCTTCTTCATGATGATTTTCCATGTTTTCTTCCATGTTTGGTTCAAAGTATTCCTCAAAGTGTTCCTTCTCTTCTTCAGCACCAACTACATGTTTTTCTCTTGCCTCCCTCCTTAGTCTAAGGAAGGTTCTCTCAGGTTCAGAATCAAAGGAAGTTGAAGCCCCGCTTCTTCTCCCTGTCATACAACCAACAAGTACAAGCAAAGAGAATAGGTGCAGAAAGTATATCTGTCAGAATTACTATTAGTGTGAGTGATGCAATATATCAAACAGTTAGTGGGTTAGTGGAATGAATGGTAAATAACAAAGAAAAAGTAGGGGGAAGGGAAGAAATTAACTAAAACAGAAAGTAAATGACTCAAACAGAAAATTAACTCAAACAAAAAATAAAATGCTCAATCTAGTTATCCTCCAATTTAATCATTGTTGATGCACAATCAATCCTCGGCAACGGCACCATAAACTTGATGCACGAAAAACTTGTCTCATAACAAATTTCCTTCGGCAAGTGTACCGAATTTGTCGTCAAGTAAAAACTCACAATAGAGTGAGGTCGAATCCCACAAGGATTGATTGATCAAGCAACTTTAATTAGAGGAATGTTCTAGTTGAGCGAATCAGAATTTTAGTTGAGAATTGCAGAAAATTAAATGGCGGGAAAGTAAATAACAGAAAAGTAAATGCTAGAAATAAGAGCTGAAAGTAATTGACTGAAAGTAAAGTGCAGAATTGTAAATGGGAATGGGGGAATTGCTCATGAAAGTAAATGACAGAAAATAAAAAGAATGGGTAAGATTAGAAATGGGGAGTTCATTGGGCTTAGGAGATGTTGCATTCTCC
>NC_029792.2:86556742-86562712 GCF_000816755.2 Arachis ipaensis | reverse complement strand
CGTTAGCTTCCACGTTAACTAAGTTAACGTGGGAGTTAACGTGGCTCATGGTGGCATGTGTGGGCTCCTTCCAACGTTAGTTACAATGTTGGGTGTCACTAACGTTGGCGTCACCTCCCTTCTTCACGTTAACTTCCACGTTAACTCCCACGTTAACTAAGTTAACGTGGGAGTTAACGTGGCTTATTGGGGCTTGTGTGGGTTCCTTCCAACGTTAGTGACAATGTTTGGTGTCACTAACGTTGTCGACCACCTCAATTCCGCACGTTAGCTTCCACGTTAACTAGGTTAACGTGGGAGTTAACGTGGCTTAATGTGACTTGGCCAACATTAGTGATAATGTTGAATGTCACTAACGTTGGCTTCCCCCCTTTCTTCTTAACGTTAGAGGCCACGTTAACTAAGTTAACGTGGTGACTAACGTGGCTACTTATGAGCTTGGTCCAATGTTAGTGATAATGTTAAGTGTCACTAACATTGGCTCCATTTCCTTTCTTCCATGTTAGAGTTCATGTTAACATAGTTAACGTGACTCTTAACATGGGCAATGATGGCTTCGAGAGCGTTATTGGCAATGTCTTTTCTCATTAACTTTGCAAGTTACTCCCATTCCACGTTAGTGTCAACGTTAGTGTAACTAACTTTGCTACTAATGTGGTTCTTCTTTGCTTCCTTTGTCCTGAAATCAAGGAATAAAGTGCATCAAAGTTCTAGTCCAAGTCATGGGAAATGCAACATTCAATTTGTCCTTAAATTCATGAAAAATCCTCATGAAATCATGTAAAGTGCACAATGTATGCTTGAATCAAGATGTAAGTGAATATGTACCCAAAACTAGCTTATTTCCTAAGGAAATGCATGAAACTACCCTAAAAACAGTAAAGAAAAGGTCAGTGAAACTGGCCAAAATGCCCTGGCTTCACTCACCTATCAAATCCTACCCTCTTCTCCATAAACCCTTTACCAATCCACATCCATCCATCAAAAACCCTACCTACCTCACCTTTCAAATTCAAACCACTTTCCCTCCCAAACCCACCCTATATGGCCGAACCCTACCCTCTCTCCACCCCTATATAAACCCATCTTCACTCCTTCATTTTCACACAACATAAACACTACTTCTCCCCCTTGGCCGAAACACCAACCCACCTCCATCTCCTCCATTTCTTCTTCTTCCACTCTCTTTATTCTTCTTTTGCTCGAGGACGAGTGGTGCACGAAATTGTGATGTCCAGGCTCGAACAATCCCTGGTAATGGCTCCAAAGCTTGGTGCTTTGATCTTAATTCATAATTGTCACAACTTCGATACAACTAACTAGCAAGTGCACTGGGTCGTCCAAGTAATACCTTACGTGAGTAAGGGTCGAATCCCACGGAGATTGTTGGTATGAAGCAAGCTATGGTCACCTTGTAAATCTCAGTCAGGCGGATATAAAATAATCATGGAGTTTTCGAATAATAAATAATAGAATAGGGATAGAGATACTTATGTAAATCATTGGTAGGAATTTCAGATAAGCGAATGGAGATGCTTTTCGTTCCAATGAAACTTTCACAAAATCTATTAAAAACATCCCTAAAAGTAACTAGATCCTACTAAAAATATACTAAAAACAATGTCAAAAAGCGTATAAATTATCCGCTCATCAACGAGCAAACTTTCTAAGTTTAGTGTGGTAAAAGCATTGCTTTTTGTTTTTCCATAACCATTTATGGCACCAAAGGCCAGAGAAACCTCTAGAAAGAGGAAAGGGAAGGCAAAAGCTTCCACCTCCGAGTCATGGGAGATGGAGAGATTCATTTCAAAGGGTGAATATCCGGAGATCCGACATGAGATTCGAAGAAGAGGTTGGGAAGTTCTCACCAACCCCATTCAACAAGTCAGATTCTTAATGGTTCAAGAGTTCTATGCCAATGCATGGATCACCAAGAACCATGATCAAAGTGTGAACCCGGACCCTAAGAATTGGCTTACAATGGTCCGAGGGAAATACTTAGATTTCAGTCCGGAAAATGTAAGGTTGGCATTCAACTTGCCCATGATGCAAGGAGATGCACACCCCTACACTAGAAAGGTCAACTTTGATCAAAGGTTGGACCTAGTCCTCATAGACATTTGTGAAGACGGCGCTCAATGGAAGAGATATTCAAGAGGGAAGCAGGGTCAACTAAGAAGGCATGACCTCAAGCCCGTGGCTAGGGGATGGTTGGAGATCATCGAATGCTCAACCATTCCCACTAGCAACCGGTCTGAAGTTACTATAGACCAAGCTATCATGATTCATAGCATCATGATTAGAGAGGAAGTAGATGTTCATGAGGTTATATCCCAAGAACTCTGTAAGGTGGCGGACAAGTCCTCTACTTTGGCAAGGTTAGCCTTCCCTCATCTTATTTGTCACCTTTACAATTCAGTTGGAATTAACATAGAAGAAGACATCCTCATTGATGAGGACAAGCCCATCACTAAGAAAACGATGGAGCAAACAAGAGATCCCACTCATGGACAAAAGCATGAGGAAATTCCTCATCATGAAATCCCTGAGATGTCTCAAGGGATGCATTTTCCTCCACAAAATTATTAGGAGCAAATTAACACCTCCCTAGGAGAATTAAGTTCCAATATGGGACAACTAAGGGTGGAGCACCAAGAGCATTCCATCCTCCTTCATGAAATTAGAGAAGATCAAAGAGTTATGGGAGAGGAGCAACAAATGCAAGGAAGAGATATTGAGGAGCTCAAGCACTCCCTAAGATCTTCAAGAGGAAGAACAATACGCCATCACTAAGGTGGACCCGTTCTTTAATTTTCTTGTTCTTTATTTTCTATTTTTCGAATTTTTATGCTTTAGGTTTATTTATATCTGTGTCTTTATTACATGATCACTAGTGTCTAAGTGTCTATGCCTTAAAGCAATGAAAATGAATCCATCACCTTTCTTAAATGGAAAATGTTTCTAATTAAAAAAGAAAAAGAAGTGCATGAATTTCGAATTTTAAAACAGTTTAGTTATTTTGATGTGGTGGCAATACTTTTATCATCTGAATGAATGCTTGAACAGTGCATATTTTTGAATTTGTTGTTCATGAATGTTAAAATTGTTGGCTCTTGAAAGAATGACGGAAAAGGAGAAATGTTATTTGATAATCTGAAAAATCATAAAAATGATTCTTGAAGCAAGAAAAAGCAGTGAATAGAAAAAAAAACAAAAAAAGAAAAAAAAATGGCGGAAAAAAAGAAAAAAAAAAAGAGAAGAAAAGCAAGCAGAAAAAGCCAATAGCCCTTTAAACCAAAAGGCAAGGGTAAAATAAAAAGGATCCAAGGCTTTGAGCATCAGTGGATAGGAGGGCCCGCAGGAATAAAATCCTGGCCTAAGCGGCTAAACCAAGCTGTCCCTAACCATGTGCTTGTGGCGTGAAGGTGTCAAGTGAAAACTTTAGACTGAGCGGTTAAAGTCGTGGTCCAAAAGCAAAAAGAGTGTGCTTAAGAGCTCTGGACACCTCTAATTGGGGACTCTAGCAAAGCTGAGTCACAATCTGAAAAGGTTCACCCAGTTATGTGTCTGTGGCATTTATGTATCCGTTTGTAATACTGGAAAAATAAATGCTTTGGGTCACGGTCAAGACTCATAAAGTAGATGTGCTCAAGAATCAACATACTTAACTAGGAGAATCAATAACACTATCTGAATTCTGAGTTCCTATGGATGCCAGTCATTCTGAACTTCAAGGGATAAAGTGAGATGCCAAAACTGTTCAGAAGCAAAAAGCTAAAATTATTTTTAGAATTCATTGTATATTCTCTTCTTTTTATCCTATTTGAATTTCAGTTGCTTGGGGACAAGCAATAATTTAAGTTTGGTGTTGTGATGAGCGGATAATTTATACGCTTTTTGGCATTATTTTTAGTATGTTTTTAGTATATATTAGTTAATTTTTATTATGTTTTTATTAGTTTTTAAATAAAAATCACATTTTTGGACTTTACTATGAGTTTGTGTATTTTTCTATGATTTCAGGTATTTTCTGGCTGAAATTGAGGGACTTGAGCAAAAATCTGATTCAGAGGCTGAAAAAGGACTGTAGATGCTGTTGGATTCTGACCACCTTGTGTAACAACCCCGGTTTTCGAGTACGCGAGATCTATTCTGAAAGTACGAATTTCTCCGGAAGATCAGTAAGGGGAAAACCTTTGATATATCATCAAGTATCTCAATCCTCATTGTCATTATGTCATCTTTAAGTTAGAACCTTTTCCGAGACAAGCTCGATAATGCAATCACGAAGAACCTAGTTTTTGAACCGTATCGGTTAGGAGTTTTAATTCGATTTTTCGCAAATAATCTCAGTTTGACAAACCGGACTCGATTTTGGGATAGGTATTTGCCATTGGTCGAGTTCGTCTACAACAACAGTTACCAACAAAGTATCGGGATGGCACCATATGAAGCTCTCTACGGAAGGAGATGTCAGACACCATTATGTTGGAATGATGACGGAGAAGCAAGTGTCTTAGGTCCAGACTTAGTGGAAGAAACTACTGAGAAGATAAAGGGGATTTGCCAGAAGATCCAGACCACACAGAGCCGTCAAAAGAGCTATGTCGATAATAGACGTAGACCCTTAGAGTTTAGTGACGGAAACCGTGTCTTTCTTAAAGTAACCCCGACTACTGGAATATGTAGAGCCCTTAAGACTAAAAAGCTTAACCCACGATACATAGAACCTTTCCAAATACTTAAAAGAGTCGGTCTAGTAGTTCATCAAATAGTCCTTCCTCCTTATTTATCAAACCTTCATGATGTTTTTCATGTCTCGCAACTTAAAAAAAAAAATATGTTCCCGATGAGAGTCACGTTTTACAACCAGATACAATACAGTTACGAAATGATTTGACATATCAAGCATCACCAGTTCAGATAGTAGAAAGAAGTGATAAGCAGCTAAGAGGCAAAGTTGTTCGCTTAGTCAAAGTAGCTTGGGAACTAAGAGGAGAAGAAGAGCACACTTGGGAACTGGAAGATAAGATGAAAGCTAATTACCTACATCTATTCCTAGGTAACTGAAATTTTGAGGGCAAAATTTTCTTTTAGGGGGGTAGAATGTAACAACCCTGATTTTCGAGTACATGAGATCTTTTCTGAAAGTACGGGTTTCTCTAGAAGATCAGTAAAGGGAACACCTCTGTTATATCATCAAGCATCTCAATCCTCATTATCATTATGTCATCCTTAAGTTAGAAACTCCTTTGAGGCAAGCTCGATAATACAATCGCGAAGAACCTAGTTTTTGAACCGTATCGGTTGGCAGTTTTGATTCTGATTTTCGTAAATAGTCTCTGTTTGACGAACCGGACTCGATTCATGAGAGGAGAGAGAGAATAGTATAATATTATCATTATATTAGTATTAGAAAATGCTTGAATGACATTATAAGGTTACCTGGTCAGTTTTAGTTAAAAACAGAAAATCGGTTTAACCGGGTTTACGGTTTACTAGTGCAGCTTAGCACCAGCACTCTCTGATGACTTTAGCAATGCTAAGGCATCATTATACATATTCCTTTAACAGGGTTTACGGTTTACTGGTGCAGCTTAGCACCAGCACTCTCTGATGAATTTAGCAATGCTAAGGCCTCATTATACATGTTCTATTCTCATAATAAATATGTTACTAGTGTCATTTATGCTAGTAGCTTAGAAAATAATTTTTAGACATGTTTTTGCAAGTGTTCCGATACATCTAGTTTTAGTAGTTATACACTTGAGATATTTTAATATTATTTTAATCCACCTCCAAGCCAACCAATCACAACTCACCCTACACCCCCAAAACCCCCAAGGCTGGCTCATTTTCACTTTGTGGCCGAAAGTAGGTAGAGAGAAAAAGAGAGAAAAGTTCTTAGTTCCAAATCTTCAAAGCTTGATTTCTGCTGAACTAAAACTCAAATCAAAATTCCAATCCAAC
>NC_029792.2:86541890-86556701 GCF_000816755.2 Arachis ipaensis | reverse complement strand
ATTTCACCAATTTCACCAAAATGATCCTCTCTTTTTCCTCTACATAACCATATAACATATCAAGGCTGGAAATAAGGTGAGATGGCTGTCTCCCTCCCATTTCAATTTGGTTTTCAAGGAAAACCATGCAAAATATGTGTTTTCTTGATGTTCTTCGTTAGGAATCATGCTTAACTTGACTTGAGGGCCAAGAAATGTGAATTTCCAGCAAGTCTAAGGTGAGATATCTCTTCCTAACATACTGAGTGAGATTTGGTCAGTTGAGAGTTTTTGGATTTAAAGTTGTTCTTGATGTGATTTAGGAGGAAAAAGTGTTTAAGGACCACCTGAAAGTTTGATTGAATTAGGAGCAGCAAGACCAGGTAGGGTGTCACGAACTTAATCTTGATTAATTGTGTTTGAGATGTGTGAATGTTGTATTATTTTGCTGTGCTAAAAATTGGTTGCATATATGATTGATTTTTGGTGAAAATTTGGTGAAATTCTGATGAAATTTGATGAAATTTAAGCTTTAAAGTTCATGTTCTTGGGCAGCTGGAAAAACGAAACCCTAAGCTTAAATTGAGGTTCAATTTGTGTTGAAATAATGTAGAAGACAGAGACTAGTGAACGAACTAGGGCAACATAGTTAGTTCTTGATTTGCGAATAGGGTTAGGTATTATATGAAAAGTTAAACTGTTTCAGTATAGACTTAATGAACCTATACTTGGGGCAGGCTAACTAATCATACCGAAATTTACATAAGCTTTAAATACATACGTTAAATAGAGAAGCAGAATAAAGTGAGGAAACGCAGAGAAAGGAACAAACAGAGCAGAATAAAGAGACAAGTGAAGAGAGTAATATGATAAAGAGTAGAGGACCTATTGAGAGGTCATCTGTTGCATTAAGGCAACCTCAGAGATATCTATATGTTCATCTACTGCATTGTAGCAGTCAGATAGATAATGGTGCAACCACTGAGAAACGCTTTCCTGCGGTACAGATCCATATTTTATTTCTGTAAGGCAGAGGGGTTATTTCCTGCTACAGAAGTACCGTGACCAGCTGTTCTATTTATGTAGTGGCAGAGGGGTTATTTCCTGTATACAGAAGGTGTGTCAGCATACAACCCTGCAGTGGTAGATGTGTTATTTCCTGCGTGCAGTGGACCCTGTGGTGGCAGAGGGGTTATTTCCTGTACACAGGGGTATAGCCAACAGGAAAGCCATATCCGGCTAGTAATGCTGGGTTACGTCGGGAGCGGGTAGAAACCGACAAATGAGCTCATTACCTGCCCTAGGACTAGACATGCATCATTCTTGTCTGTGCATCATTCTCTGTTGCATTCCTACTTGTGTTTGATCAATTTCTTTATGTTTGTTTACTTGAGTGCTATGTCTATGCTTTATTTTCTTGCACTCTTCTGTTTGTGTTCTGTTTTCTGTTTTCCCTATCTATTTTAACTACTGTTTACTACTTTACTGTATTCTAATATCTATCTGCTAATCAGAATCAAATAAATGAACGTAACTAATAACCCCGACCCTACTAAGAACTCTCCAGTTCTTACCCCCTTCTCTCCCTTCCTCCCCCCTCAGATGGAGACGGGCGTGATCTTCTATGAGTTCGAGGACCCTTACGTCTACGAGGATCCGGTACATCACAGTTACTTCATTATGGGTTTGGAGCCTTGTATTAGACGATATGCGTTACATAATCGAGCTTTTCAACATCCTCTGTCTAGCCCGCATTTTGACCCTGATGCTCCTTACGACTTTCCCTTATCCTGGTTACACCCTGACGCACCTGGACATCCTTTTCCTGATGATCCTGAGCACCCTATACCAGCTCAACCTTTGAATGAGGCAGTACCTGAGCCTATCATTCCTGAAGAGCCTGAGTTAGCTGATGACTACGTACATGTGATACCACCAGAGTGGGATTTTCCCCCTGAGCCGATCCCCGATTTTCCACAGCCTAATGAGTCGGCACTACCAGACGGTGGGACAGCTCCTATTTACGCGAACGGACCTGTACTCGCGAATGGTTTTGTATATAGTAACAGCAGTATTTCTGGTGGATCTGAGGGTATGGCTGTAGCTGCGGACGAAGAGAAGGAGATGGATGAGCCTCACGACGATTCTCCGAACGGCCACGTGTAGATATAGTTTAACAGCAGTGGGGGCATTCTTTTGAAGACACTCTAATCCGACATTATCTATTAGTTAGTCTCTCACTTGTGTTAATACACCCGAGTTTAGCGGTTAGGCTAGCCTGGGCGCCAGTTTAGCGGCTTTTTGTATGGGCCAGGCCCTGGGAGTGTCGTGTATATATTAGCTACGTAGGATGACGTGGATGTAAACTGACTTGACCTTTTGTGAACGCTACATGTTTTGTTATAGTGTACAAGATGAATATTGTTAACTGTATCTCTATGTTTCTTTATGCTGCTTTTCTGTTACCCTCAATGTATGCTTTGTTTACTTTATCTGATCATCCGCAACGAATAAAAAAAAAAGTTACCCGTAAAATTGGCAACGTTCTAACAAGGAACAGGCTCATATATTAAGTAATAGTTAATAATTAGGGAGAACAAGTTGGTAACACTTGGCTTCTTGTATGACCATGGCATACTGGGAGTTGGGTCGTTACACCTTGCACTCGAAGTAAATTTTCTGGAGCTACAAAAGGCCAATTAGCGCGCTCTCAATTGAGTTCGAAAGTAGACATCCTCGGCTTTCCAGCAATATATAATAGTTTATACTTTGCCCGAGATTTGATGGCCCAAATCGGCGTTCAAAGTCAGCATAGAAATTCTGGCATCAAAACGCTAGAACTAGCATAAAAGCTGGAGTTAAACGCCCAAACTGGCACAAAAGCTGGCGTTTAACTCCTAGAAAAGCCTCTACACGTGAAAGCTTTATGCTCAGCCCAAGCACACACCAAGTGGGCCCGGAAGAAGATTTTTGCATTAATTACTTATTTCTGTAACCCTAGGCTACTAATTTTCTATAAATAGGACCTTTTACTATTGTATTTTCATCTATCTTTGGACGTTTAGTCCTTAGCCCTTTGAGGCTGGCCATTCGGCCATGCTTAGACTATTTTCAGTTATGTATTTTCAACGGTGGAGTTTCTACACACCATAGATTAAGGTGTGTAGCTCTGCTGTTCTTCATGAATTAATACAATTACTATTGTTCTTCTATTCAATTCACGCATGCTTCTTCTCTAAGATATTCATTTGTTCTTCAACTTGATGAATGTGATGATCCGTGACACTCATCATCATTCTTACCTATGAACATGTGCTTGACAACCACCTCTGTTCTACTAGCAATGGCTTGAATGCGTATCTCTTGGGTTTCTAATCTAAGATTGGAACCTTCGTGGTATAGGCTAGAATTATTGGCGGTCATTCTTGAGATTCGGAAAGTCTAAACCTTGTCTGTGGTATTCCAAGTAGGATCTGGGAAGGGATGACTGTGACGAGCTTCAAACTCGCGATTGTTGGGCGTGTGACAGACGCAAAAGGATCAATGGATCCTATTCCAACATGATCGAGAACCGACAGATGATTAGTCGTGCGGCGACAGCGTGCGTAGAACATTTTCACTGAGAGGACGGGAAGTAGCCATTGACAACGGTGATGCCCAACATAAAGCTTGCCATGGAAGGGAGTATGAATAATTGGATGAAGGCAATAGGAAAGCAGAGGTTCAAGGGGAACAAAGCATCTTCATACGCTTATCTGAAATTCCTACCAATAAATTACATAAGTATCTCTATCTTTATCTTATTTCATGTTTTATTCATCTTTTAATTATCAATCCTCCATAACCATTTGAATCTGCCTGACTGAGATTTACAAAATGACCATAGCTTACTTCAAGCCGACAGTCTCTGTGGGATCGACCCTTACTCACGTAAGGTATTACTTGGACGACCCAGTGCACTTGCTGGTTAATTGTGCGGAATTGTGACAAAGTGTGATTCACGTTTGAGAGCTCCAAGTCTTTAGCGCCATTATTGATGATCACAATTTCGTGCACCAGGCTGCAACCTGGCGTTTAACTCCAAGAGAAGTCTCTACACGAGTAAAGCTCACTGCTCAGGCCAAGCACATACCAAGTGGGCCCAGAAGTGGATTTCTGCATCATTTACTCATTTTTGTAAACCCTAGTTACTAGTTTTGTATAAAAAAAACTACTTTTAGAGATTTATTTTGGACCTCATGACATTTTACATCTAAACATTATATTTCTTATGGCATGAGTCTCTAAATCCCATGGTTGGGGGTGAGGAGCTCTACTGTGTTTCGATGAATTAATGTAATTACTACTGTTTTTCATTCAATCATGCTTGTTTCTATTCTAAGATATTCACTCGCACTTCACCCTGATGAATGTGATGATCCGTGACACTCATCATCATTCTCACTATGAACGCGTGCCTGATAACCACCTCCATTCTATCTGCACTAGCTTGAGTGTGTATATCTTAGCCTCCTACTTCATGATCAGAGTCTTCGTGGTATAGGCTAGAAATATTGGCAGCCATTCCTGATATCCAGAAAGTCTAAACTTTGTCTGTGGTATTCCAAGTAGGATATGGGAAGGGATGACTGTGACGAGCTTCAAACCCGCGAGTGTTAGGCGTAGTGACAGACGCAAAAGAATCAATGGATTCTATTCCAACATGAGTGAGAACCGACAGATGATTAGCCGTGCGGTGACAGTGCATTTGGACCATTTTCACTGAGAGAATGGATGGTAGCCATTGACAACGGTGATCCACCAACATACAGCTTGCCATGGAAGGAGACCTGCGTGCATGAAGAAGAAGACAGCAGGAAAGCAGAGACTCAGAAGACAGAGCATCTCCAAAACCTCAATCTGTTCTTCATTACTGCATAACAAGTATTATTTATTTTATGTTACTTACTTTTCATAAACCCAACCATTTTTATTATTAATTTTCTGACTAAGAATTACGAAATAACCATAGCTTGCTTCAAGCCGATAATCTCCGTGGGATCGACCCTTACTCACGTAAGGTATTACTTGGACGACCCAGTGCACTTGCTGGTTAGTGGTACGAGTTGTGAAAAGTGTGATTTACAATTCGTGCACTAGTGCAGAAGAAGTAAAATGAAAACAGAAAAGAAGATTGAGATCCAATTTCCAATACTTAGAACCATAAACAGGAAAAGTAAAAGATGATTCTCAGATGCAGAAATTCAGTGGTGTTCTTCAAGCTGAATTCAAAACCCAAAACAGAAAATAGAAGTTGTAGATGAAAGAACAAACAGAAAGAAAACTTAGATCTAATCCCAATTCCTAAATTCTAAAGAAAAGGAAAATTTAAAAGAGAGCCAAAAAGAAAAGTAAAACAAAATGTGAAGTAAAGGTCCTCTTCAAATCAAAATTGCTCCTATTTATACACTTTCTATTTTCAGTCATTGAGCAATTTAAATGGGCTTTTGATTTGGCCTTGAAAAAGTCGATCTGGATTTTCTTGGTTTAATTGGATCAGGATGCATTTTGTGCTTCCAGTGGAGCGTTCAATTCTCTTTGTGAACTCCACGTTCACTCCTATAGTGCCCAATTTGGTGCGCGGGTTGGCTTCTCTAGCGCTCTCTTTTTGAGCGCTGCGCTCTCCTATTGAGCGCTCTCTCATGGTGCGCTATTGCTGAGTGCTACGTTTGCTTCCTTGAGCGCTATGCTTGGTGCACGAATGGGCGCTCTCCTAGCGCTCTCTTTGTGAGCGCTGCATTCTAAATTTGAGCGCTGCCTAGCGCTCCCTTGGTTGAGCGCTTCTCGTAGTGCTCCCTTGGTTGAGCGCTACGCTCAATATTTGAGCATGCCTTAGTGAGGATGGCATGAGCTTCCTCACCCAAGCTTGCAAGTCACGAAAAAGGTGACTTAGTGAGCGCCACGCTCACTTTTTGAACGCTACCCATACTCTTTTTTAGCGTGGCGTTCCTTTTCTAAACGCAACACTTCCCTGATTCTTCATTTCTCTATTTCTTCATTTCTTCACCTTCAAGCAACCAAACAAGCAATCAAAGTCTCACCAAAATCACAAGATCTTTGCATCATTCATAAAATTAATTAATTCTATCATAAACCTTATGATTTTGTGTAAAATAAATGATGTTTGGTTGATTTAAAATAACCATGAAATTCCACTCCAATCACTTACTTATTGTGCATGAAAGTGCATAAAACCTAATGAAACAAATGAAAAATGCTTGTAAAACTAGCATAAGATGACTTGTCATCACAAAGCAAATCTGACTCTCAACTCTAACCCTATTTCTTATTCCTTTCATACTTTCAAGATCATCGTACTTCATAACAACCTTCTGATTCTGCCTGACTACGACTTGCAAGACAACCATAGCTTGCTTCAAGCCACAATCCTTGTGGGATCGACCCTGACTCGCTCAGGTATTACTTGGATGACCCAGTGCACTTGCTGGTACTACTGCTGCTGTACGAAATATTGTGGGTTTTGCGTACACGAGCACCAAGGAGCTGGAGCAGAAGTCTAATTCAAAGACAGAGGAAGCACTGCAGATGCTGTCCAAATCTAACCTGCCAGCATTCGGAAGGGCTTTTTTGGAGCTACAAAAGTCCAAATGGAGCTCTCTCAATGGCTATGGAAAACTAACTTCTAGAGCTTTCCAGCAATATATAATAGTCTATACCTTGCTTCGGATTAGAAGGCCTAAAATTGGCGTTCAACGCAAGCCATCTGACCAGTTCTAGTGTCCAGCACCAGAAAGGGATTCCAAGCTGGAGTCCAACGCCCAAAAAGGTGCCAGGACTAGAGTTCAACGCTCAAGAAAGCCTAAGCACATGGATTTCATCAAAGCTTAGCCCAAACACTCACAAAGTAGGCCCCAGAAGTGGATTTTAGCACTAAATAGACTATTTTAGCCTTACTAGTCATCTATTTAGTATTTAAGGGATTATGTTTATGTAATTCAGAATTAAGCACCATATTCGCATATCATACACATTTCATTATTGTTTCACTTCAGTATGAGTTTCTAAACCTCCTAGGTTGAGGGGAGGATCCCTGCTGAGTCCTATGAATTAATAAAAGTATTTCTGTTTCTTCTTCGATTTGTGTTTGATCTATCTCTAAGATGTATATCCGATCTTCATCTTGGTGAATAGGATGATCTAACTAATTAGCTCTGTTCATCACATTAAGACCAACGTGCCTGACAAACACCCGCGTCTACTTGGGTTCGTGTGAATACTTGGGCGGAAAGCACGAACCAACAACTATGTTTATACATCTCTCAGACCGCTAATCCATGAATTCGTTAGGGTCTTCTCTAGACATTAGTTCAGCTGATTTCCAGGGAGATTAGGGTCTCTATGGTAGAGGCTAGAACCCAAAGATACAGCATTCTCTAATCCGGAAGATCCGACCTTGTCTGTGGCATTTTGAGTAGGATCGCCAAGAGAATGGACTGTACGTGCTTCACCCTCAAGTAGAGATGGATCCACACTAAACCTAGGGGTCAGATCCGGAGGATTTTGGCAGATGCTTAAACCAGTGCCAATCACTTACAGCCTGCCATAGAAGAAGATCTTTCAGAAGCAAGGAAGAAAGTAATACCAAAGTTCATTCAGAAAGACGAAGCAACTCCAGCTCTCAACTCTATTCCTATTATTTACTATTCCCAGCATATAATTCCTACCCTATTATAATAATCTCACAAATATTTATCTATCAACCTTCAAATCAAATAGCAACCTTCTGATTCCGCCTGACTAAGACCTGCAAGACAACCATTGCTTGCTTTAAGCCACAATCCTCGTGGGATCGACCCTGACTCCCTCAGGTATTACTCTAACGACCCAGTGCACTTGCTGGTACTGCTGCTGTAGGAATAGTGTGGGGTTTGCGTACACGCGCACCATGTTTTTGGCGCCGTTGCCATGGATTGTTGAGTTTGTTCAAACAGCCGGATTGTTTTGCTCCTCAGATCAGGTAAATTTTATTTTTGTTTGAATATTTTAATTTTTGTTTTCTCTTTCCTTAAATTTTCGAAAATTTTGAAACTATTTTTTAAAATATTTGTCTTTTCTTTGTTTAATTCATGATCTTGGTTTGAATCCTGCCTGCTCATGCTTTTCAATTACAAAAATTTTAAAATTTTTCGAAAACCTTTTTCATATAGTTTATTTTTGGCATCCTCAGAATTCTCTTTGAGTCCTTCTTTTAAAAACTTTTCAAAAATAATTTTTCTTTGTTCAAATCTAGTTCCAACTTTTATGTTTGGTATTTTCTTGTTATTTTTCTTGTGATTTTCGAAAATTTTGTTTTGGTTTTCTAAAAATTTTAAGTTTGGTGTTCTTTTTATGTTCTTGAGTTCTTTGAGTCTTTAAATTTTGTTCTTTGTGTTCTTGTGAGTTTTCAACATGTTCTTGTGTTTTGTTTGTGTCTTGATCTTAAAATTTTTATGTTTTGTGTCCCTTGGTGTTTTCCTCCAAAAATTTTCAAAAAACAAGAGTACTAGATCTAAAAATTTTAAGTCTTCTGTCTTTTATGTGTTTTTCTCTTTCATCATAAAATTCAAAAATAAAAAAAATAAATTTTTTTATCTTTATTTGAGTATTATTTTGGAAATTTTTAAAATAAAATTCAGATTTCAATTTTAAATTTTTATCTTATCATATCTTATTTGTCATGTTTTCAAAAATGAAAATTTTCAAAATTAAAAATCATATCTTTTTCAAATTTTAAAATTCTTATCTTATCTTTTTCAAAATTTAAAATTTTTAAAATCATATCTTTTTTCAAAATCAAATTTCAAAAGCTTATCTTTTTAAAATATTTTTCAAATCATTTTAATTTCTTATCTTATCTTATTTTTAAAATTCAAATACTTTCTTATCTTATCTTTTACTTTCATTTTTTATTTCTTCTTAATTAATATCTTATCTTCTCTCTCATCTTTTTCAAAACCACCTAACTAACTTTTTCCTCTCAAATTTACGAAAATACCTCCTATTTCTCTATTTTCTTTTTCAAAACCACCTAACTAACTCCTTCTATTCTTAATTTTCAAAAATCATCTCTCTTTTTTTCTCTCCTCTATTTCAAAACTTCCTAACTAACTCTTCTCTCTCTCAACTTTCAAAAATCATCTCTCTTCTTCTCTCTCTTCTAATTTCAAAACCACCTAACTAACTCTCTTCTCTCTTAATTTTCAAAAATTTCTTCTTCTATTCCCTCCTCTATTTTCGAAAATTTAACAATTAAAATTCAAATCTTTTTAAAATTAATTTAATCTAATTTTTAAAAAATTAATTAATTAATTAAAAATAAAAATATTTTAATTGTTATTTACTCTTTCTATTTATGCTGCTCTTCATCTCACATGTATATTATTCTAACTCTACTTCCTTCGATTCTTTACCTACTATTCCGAGGGTTACCTGAAATTGAAGGTCGGTCTCGGATAAGATCTACTGTGGTGGCCGGAGCTGTTGTATCCGACTTGTTGGATCTGATGTTGCTGCTGATCCTTGATCACGGGAGGGTGGTGGTACCTGCAAGAGACTTTGATGCTTAAGTTAGCACGTGCTTTAGGCAGGTTTTTAGTAGAATCAGAGTATGAGTTATACCTGGGTGCTCCAGTGTATTTATAGTAGTAAGTGACCTTTAAGATAAGTAGTTATCTTATCTTATTTTCTTAGGGGAGCCGTCTTATCTTTCTTAGGCTTTGCCGCCTTTAGATTGGGCTGGGCCCCTTCGTTTGGGCTTTTTTGGGCCTCTCTTGGTGATTTGGCCGAACTCTTTAGAGGAGAGGTCGGGGCGACTGATAAACCCCGATTTCGTGGTTTATCTTGTGCTTATTTTGGGGGATTTTATCAATATTTCTCACACTTATTCACAAGAAATGCATGGTTTTGTGTTCACTTCCCAATATTGCTCTACGATGAAGAACATGCTTGTTTTACCTTAAATCTGCCATATTTCAATCCTCTTCTATTGTCATTCGATGCCGTGATATCTGTGTTGAGTAATTTCAGGAATTATAGGTTAGGAATGACTCAGAAGAGAGGAAGAAAGCATGTACAAAAAGGGAGGAACATGAAGAATTGAAGTCTTGGGAGCAGCAGCATCGGCGCGCCCGCGCACTCCACGCGCTCGTGTGGATGGGACTGGATAGAAGCGGCGCGCAAGGATGGATGCATCCTCACAGATTGGAAGATTTCTATCGACGCACACGTGCAACTGGCGCGCACGCATGGACCACAAAAGTAATCGGCGCGCGCATGCGTGGGAAGCTCCACGTGACCTCATTAAGAGAAATCGTGCCTGGCGATTTCTGAGGCCAAGGAGGCCCAATTTCAAGCTGTTTTCTGCATGGAAAAGACCCAAGGATGCTTAGGAGGAAAGGGGGGATGACTCATTTGGAGACTAGGACATAATTTTAGAGTTTTTTTGGTTCTTTGGTGATTCTAGAGAGAGAAACCCTTATTCCTCTCTAGATCTAGTTTCCATTTTGATTTTTCCTTGTTGATTTGTGGATTGGATTTTGTTGATTACAGTTTTAATTGTTCAATTTAATTTCCTTGCTACAATCTTGCTTACATCTAGTGATAGTTTAATGATTCTTGTCAATTGTTATTTTACCCATTTCATGAATGTTGTGAATCTTGTTTTGTTGATGTTACATTAAAGATTTCTATGTTTAATCTTGTTGATTGTTTGATTGTATGTTGATCATTGTTAGTGGGTATTTGTAGAATTCAATTTAAATACTATTTTGAACATGTCTTTTGTTAGCGCTTACCAAGTGTTTGATGAATTGTTTACTTTGATTATGGAGTAGTTCTTTCTCACTCTTGGCCTAGATCAAGGGAATTGGGTAAACTTGAGTCATTGGGTCTAATGGATTTGATGATTTGGGAGCCCTAGGTGGTCAATTTGATACTCATTGACGCCAACCCACTACTAATCTAATTAGTAGGTAGGTTGGGACTTATGGGCTGATGTGGCTAGGGCCATTTGACATACTTCAAGTCTAGGAGTAGATATCACGTACTTAAGACTTGGGAGTAGACTTAATGAGCTTGGTTCCTCATAATTGTCAAGATGGAGTGTTGGACAAGGATTGTGATCCCAATTCCCATGTCTAGCCAAGAGTTGTTTTTATCATTAACAATTGAAAAACCGATTTCCAATTTCAAGTGTCTTAGTCATAGTTATTCGCTTAGCTTAAGGGAGAGTTAAGTAGAATATTGCTTGCTCATTGGAATTGCTTAGTTTTTGCTTACGTAGTTGAATTCGTTTATTGCAATTTAAGATTACCTGCTTGTTGAGTTTTCTATTTATGTTCATGCTCATAACTTTCAACCCCGGATTTCTAACCAATGTCGAAGCACATGTTTGCCCATTCTTCGTAAGACGACCCGAGGTTTGAATGCTTCGGTTATTTCTATTGGGGTTGAACTTGTGACAACCAAATCCCTCTTCTAAATTTGACCCCTGAGGATTGTTGTTGGTAGGCTATACTCACAACGAGGTGATATTAAAGAGAAAAATCTTACCAATATAACATCCCTTGGTTGAACAACACTGTCAAATTTATGGCGCCGTTGCCGGGGAGTGGTTGCAACGTATGCCTTGATATTGGTTATGTGAATATGTGAATATTGTAGATATTTTGCTCTTTCAATACTTAGCTATAGTTTAAATTTCTTTTGCATTTGTACTATGACTTTCAAGTTTGATGACTCGGTCTCAACCGAATTCTAGGTTAGCCAATTTTGAACCTGAGATTGAAAGAACTTTGTTGCACACTCGGCAAGCTAGAAGGCGATTGGACCACACGCCTAGTACTTCGGCCTCTCTTGAGGAAAACACCGAATTACTAGACGCCACCGAAGGTGACTTGGAATCTGTTACTTCCTATTCTTCTGTTGATACTGCTAATACATCTTTGCATCCTACAGGTGAGCCACACATTTGTTCCACGGCTCGAAGGCATGGAGCCGATGAGGGAGCCATCATGGTTTTTGCCTTTCCTTTTTCTCTTGAAGCACAAGCAAAAACATGGTTTTATTCGCTACCGGATGATATTGTGACTAATTGGGATTTCCTAAGAAGAGAGTTTCTTGACAAATTCTTCCCACCGGAGAAGACCGGTACATCCGGAAAGAGATTTCAGGCATAATGCAAAGAGACCAAGAGAGCATGTATGAGTATTGGTCTCGGTTCAAGAGGCTATTGGAGTCATGTCCGCATCACGGAATGACCACTCGCTTGCTCATTAGCTACTTTACCGGAGGTCTTTGTGCGGAAGATAGAAGATTGCTTATCGCCTCTAGTGGCGGGTCCCTTTCGAAAAACAAGACGGAAGGAGAAGCTTGGGATTTGATAAAGGATGTCGCCGAGTCTACGCAACACAAGAGTGAGGAATAACCCCCTTAAGGGTGTGGTAGAACCGTCCCCCTCCGAAGCAAGTCTAACCAAGGCACTTGGGGATATGGCCACCATCCTTACACAAATTCAAAGAGATCAAAGGGAGTATTACTCCATCAAAGCTATCCAAGCCCCTCCTCCGGTTGCTCAACTTGAAGGCCCTCATAGGATTTGTGGATTGTGCTCTAGCACTACACATTACACCGACCAATGCCATCAAATTCAAGAGGAACATGTCCTTGTGGTAGCCAATGTGAATTACAACAACCGTCCACCATATCCTTCTCAAGGCCAAAACAACTACCATCAAGGTAGCAATCAACATCAAAGGTGGAGAGATAATTCACAAGGAAGCAATCAAAACCAAAGATGGAACAACCCTCCTTCTCATCACAATAACAACCCATCTTCATCCCAATACCACCACAATAACACCAAATACCAAGCCAACCAAAACCAAAACAACTACACCAAGTACCAAACACCACACCATAGACAACAAAACCAAACTCCTACATCTTCCAACAATCAAGTTGATGAGCTTAGAACCACTATAGAAAAACGAGATGAGATCAACAAGGCTCAATTTGAGGCCTTGAACACTTAATTGGCTAACCTCACCAACATACTCTCAAAGATGAACATGTCAAACCAACCACCAACTCCCAATAACAACACCACCCAACCCTCAAGTTCATCCAACCTTCCATCCCAACCCCAACCAAACCCAAGAGACGGTCTCAATGCCATCACTCTACGGTCGGGGACTACATTGGAGGAAATACCCCCAAGAGTCATGGGAGAGATGCATGAGGAAGAGGTAGTTGTTGGAGCTCCACATGAAGAAGAGGTGGTAGACAAAAGGAATGAGGAAGAAGGAGTAAACCTCGGTCGATGAATCAATTCCTATTCCATTTCCTTCCATGGTGAAGAAAGCAAAGAAGACACCGGAATTTGATTTAGACATGCTCCAAGTGTTTAAAAAGGTTGAGGTAACCATACCACTCCTTGACGCTATTCAACAAATCCCCAAGTATGCAAAATTTTTGAAAGACTTGTGTACACACAAGGGTAGAATAGGGGAATTGGAGACACTATCCTTGGGTAGCTCGATTTCTTCCTTGATGGAGCCTATTCCAAGAAAATGTGGTGACCCTGGACCATGCTTAGTGTCTTGTTGTATTGGTGGATACACTTTTCTTGACTGTATGTGTGATCTGGGAGCTTATGTTAGCATCATGCCACTTTCCATCTATGTGCGGTTGAATTTAGCTCCATTGAAGAAGTCGGCGGCGATGTTTGCCTTAGCCGATAAAAGTGTGATCATAGTAATGGGAATAGCTGAAGATGTACTTATGGCAATTAAGGATTTGGTTTTTCCGGTTGACTTTTACATCCTTGAGATGCCCCCAACGGAAGGTAGAAGCTCATCCTCCATCTTACTTGGTAGACCTTTCCTCAAAACCTCCAAATTCAAGCTAGATGCCTTCACCGGTATATATTCCTTTGGATTTAGAGACAAGACTATCAAGTTCAATTTAGAGGAAGCCATGAAACATCCTCCCGAAGAACATTCTATGCTCCGATGCGACATAATTGAGGAAGTGGTAGCGGAAGTACAAGAAGAAGATCATGACAAGTCGTGCTACCCCACCGTTGAGGAGATAGATGACCAAGAGGATGAACTTAAAGAAGTTGCCAAGAATGAGTCCCATGAGCTTGATGAAAAGGAACCTCATCTTGAGGTAGCAAGTGAACTGAAACCCCTTCCCTCTCATCTGAAATATGCGTTCTTAGAAGACAACTGTGGGTTTTCGGTTATTATTGCTAGTGAACTCTCAAGTGAAGAAGAGGAAAAACTCCTAGACGTTCTAAGAAAGTACAAGAAAGCGATAGGATGGAGCCTTGCGGATATTGTGGGGATTGACCCGCATAAGTGCATGCATAGGATATTTCTCCAAGATGGAGCCAAGCCGGTTCGGTAACCGCAAAGGAGGCTCAACCCAACCATCCTCGACGTAGTGAAGAAAGAGGTCACCCGACTACTGGATGCGGATATCATATACCCTATTTCCGACAGCGAGTGGGTGAGCCCGGTTCAGGTTGTTCCCAAGAAGTCGGGCATCACAACGGTCAAGAAGGAAGATGGAGAAATGGTCACTAAAAGGATTGACTACAAAAGATTGACTACAAAAGATTGAATGCCACCACACGGAAGGACCATTACCCCTTACCCTTCATCGATCAGATGCTAGACCGCTTGGGAGGTAAATCTCACTACTGTTTTCTTGATGGATTTACTGGATATTTTTAGATACATATTGCTCCTGAAGATCAGGAGAAGACCACGTTTACATGTCCGTTTGGCA
>NC_029792.2:86529912-86540765 GCF_000816755.2 Arachis ipaensis | reverse complement strand
ACCATTACCCCTTACCCTTCATCGATCAGATGCTAGACCGCTTGGCAGGTAAATCTCACTACTGTTTTCTTGATGGATTTACTGGATATTTTTAGATACATATTGCTCCTGAAGATCAGGAGAAGACCACGTTTACATGTCCGTTTGGCACCTTTGCCTATAAAAGGATGCCATTTGGACTATGTAACGCACCCGCCACTTTTCAAAGGTGCATGATGAGTGTCTTCTCCGATCTAATGGAGAATTGTCTAGAGGTTTTTATGGATGATTTCAGCGTTTATGGTGTCTCATTTGATTGTTGTTTGGAGAGCTTGGCCAAGGTCCTTGCTAGATGTGTTGACACCAACCTTGTCTTAAATTTTGAAAAATGTCACTTTATGGTACGACAAGGTATAGTGTTAGGACATGTAGTATCTCATGAAGGCATTTCTGTGGACCCGGCAAAGGTCGATGTTATCAGTACTCTGCCTCACCCCTCATCCGTGAGGGAGGTCCGCTCGTTTTTGGGACATGCAGGATTTTATAGGCGCTTCATCAAAGACTTCAACAAGATTGCTTTGCCACTGTCGCGCCTACTCCAAAAAGATGTGGATTTTGAGTTTGACAGTGAATGTGTAAAAGCTTTTGAAGAGTAGAGGAAAATTCTCACCATAGCACCGATTGTGCGAGGCCCCAACTGGACGTTGCCGTTTGAGATAATGTGCGATGCGTCAAACTATGCTGTGGGTGCCGCGCTTGCACATTGTGAGGGTAAACTTCCTTATGTCATTGCTTACTCTTCTAAGACACTAGATGCCGTACAATCCAACTATACCACTACCGAAAAAGAACTCTTAGCCATTGTTCATGCCTTAGATAAATTCAAATCTTATTTGCTAGGTTCAAAGATAGTGGTATACACGGATCATGCAGCTTTGAAGTATTTATTGACAAAGAATGAGTCAAAGCCTAGGCTCATACGTTGGATCTTGCTTTTGCAAGAATTCGACATTGAGATTAGGGACCGGAGTGGATCTCAAAACCTGGTTGCGGATCATTTAAGCCGCATTGAGAATTTAAAAATTGATCCATTTCCGATCAATGACTCATTCCCATTGGAAAGTTTGCAGGCTGTGTCAGCTAGTTTTCCTTGGTTTGCCCCAATGGCAAACTACTTGGTTGCAAGAATCTTCCCTCCCAACTTTTCGAAAAATCAAAGGGACAAGTTGAGGAGTGATTCCAAATATTACATTTGGGACGACCCTCACTTGTGGAAGAGAGGTGTAGACCAAGTAATCCGAAGGTGTGTCTCGGAATCCGAATTTCAACCAATTCTGGAAGCTTGTCATTCGTCCGACTGTGGTGGCCACTTTGGCTCACAAAGGACCGCTAAAAAAGTGTTGGATTGCGGATTCTGGTGGCCAACCTTATTCAAGGATGCTAACCGGCTATGTGTGTCTTGTCATCAGTGTCAAAAGTCAGGAAACACATCCCAAAGGGATGAAATGCCTCAGAAACCTATGTTGTTCTGTGAGATATTTGATGTGTGGGACATTGACTTTATGGGATTGTTTCCTAACTCTGGTGGGTAGCTGTACATTCTGTTAGCGGTTGACTACGTGTCAAAGTGGGTGGAGGCCGTACCTACCCGCCTTGACGATGCCAACACCGTTGTTTCTTTCATTAGTTATTACATTGTATGCCGTTATGGGTCACCACGAGCAATCGTGAGCGACCAAGGATCCCACTTTTGTAACAGGAAGGTAGAAGTATTGCTCAAGCGCTATGGAGTATCGCATAAGGTTGCTACTGCTTATCATCCGCAAACAAATGGGCAAGCGGAAGTTTCCAACCGGGAAATCAAGAGAATCTTGGAAAAAGTGGTCAATCCACAAAGAAAGGATTGAAGCCTCCGGCTAGGAGATGCACTATGGGCTTACAGAACGGCTTACAAGACTCCGATAGGGATGAGTCCCTTTCGGATCGTCTATGGTAAAGCATGCCACCTTCCGGTGGAGATTGAGCATCGAGCATACTGGGCGGTAAAGCAGTGCAACATGGATTTGGCCAAGGCGGGTGAAGCTAGGAAGTTACAATTAGAAGAGCTTGAGTGTTTGAGGAACGAATCATATGAGAATGCCCGAATTTACAAGGAAAAGACTAAAGCATTCCATGACCATCACATTCGGAAGAAGGACTTTAAAGAAGGAGATGAAGTCCTCCTCTACAACTCAAGGCTCCGATTTATGCCTGGCAAGCTCCGTTCTAGGTGGGAAGGACCTTTTAAGGTGAAAGAAATGAAGCCCTACGGAGTGGTGGAATTATTTGATCCCAAAGGTGAAGCGACTTTCAAGGTGAATGGGCATAGAGTGAAGAAATATCATGGTTGCAAACCTCCAAAGGAGCTAGAGGTGTACATATTGGAGGATGCACCAAGTAGAGATGAAGCTTGAGAAGAGGACCGTCCAACTTAAGGACGTTAAAGAAAAGTACTTGGCGGGAGGCACCCCACCGTGGTAAGATCTTCCTTGTTTATACCATCTTGTAGTATCTTTAATTCCTTGAATTTTATGATCTTTTGATGATTGATTGAGTGCTTAGGGATGCTAGCTTTGTTGATTCTGTTAGATAGGTAGAATGTTCATTTAGATAGGTTGTGAAAGAGATAAAGAAAACACAAAATTTTTCTTTGAAAAAGAGCACCGACGCGCAAGCGCACAGTGCGCGCGCGTGCCGGTTGTGAATTTCCATTTTCAGGCCAAAAACTCGAGACTCAGGCCAACTTTGTGCCCAACTCGCGCCAGGCACCCACGTGTTCGTGTACATGCCACCTGCGCGCAACATTGCCAGTTGACCATCGACGCGCAAGCGCACAGCGCGCGCGCACCGATGGGGCTTTGTGGAGTCTCTGGTACATTTTCCAGAGAGTTGTGCCACAATTGGGCCAACATTGTGCCGAAGCTGACGCGTCCGCGCGTAGTGCGCGCCCGCGCCAGCTCTCGAATACCACAAGCACGCGCCTGCGCATGGTGCGCGTCCGCGCGCATGCCTCCCTGGGTCACCCTGGTACAAAAACCAGAGACTTGAGCCAGGTTTATGCCACTTTTGTGCCTGGGGCACAATTCCTCTCGCGCGCGTGCGCCACTGCCGCGCACGCGCCCTGAGTTAGCACCTTCACGACGCGTCAGCGCATCTTGCGCGCGCGTGCCATCTGCGCGAATCAGTTTAATACTTCGCGCCGTTTCACTCCTTTCTCACTCACATTCTCTTCTTTTTCTTTCTTAGTTCACTCTTCCCCTCTCTTCATCATTTCTCTTCTCTTCTTCTTCTTCCACAACCCACCACCATTGTCTCTGGCCACTCACCGGTGACAACCACCTTTTCCGGTGGCGCTACACTTCTCTTATTTCCTCTCTCATCTTCACAAAAGAAGATTCAACCTTGCTTTTTCATACTCTTCAAGGTTCAACTTCTTCCTTTCCTTTACTTCCACTTTCCTTTATGCTATTTCTTCTAATCAATTGCTTCTTGCTATCTTACTTAGTTTCTCTTTTGCTTGATAATGATATTTCTTGTTTTTGTTTGCTTATTTGCCCTATCTTTTCTTTGTTTCTCCATGGATGTTGAACCTGAACTTAATTTGCATTACTAGATCTTTTGTCACTCTTTTACCATTGTGTGATGCTTATGTGGTGATTGATGTTCCATTTTGGGCTTTGAAATTGGTTTAGTATCTCATAATTGCTCATTGCTTGATTATTGCACGTCAAGTGTTCGAGGAAATGCACACATACCATTTTGGCTCCATTTAGCCATGTATTTTCAATTTGGTGCTCCCTCCTCATTCACTTGTTTCTTCTTAAATGCTTTGAGTCTAATTTATGTACTTAAGGTTCATACTTGTTTCTTCTTTTGCATGCCTTACCTTCTCTTGCATCACATGCCAAGTGATATAACCCCTGCATTCATATTCATCATGGGCATGACAAATCACTTGCATGTTTTCATCAATTTGTTTCTTGGGTTTAATGTTTTTCTTCCTCCCCTTTCCTTTTAGGATGGCCACCAAAAAGGGCAAGGAGATAGCTTCGAGGAAACCGGCCGCAAAAAGGGTGCCCCAAGGATCAAATTCTAAGGCGTGTTCTTCAATAGGAGCCAAACCTTTATCAAAGAACGGAAAGACACCCGCTCCTATTGATGAGGATAACAAGGGCAAACCGGCAAGAGACTCATCAAGGTTCCCTAACTGCTTTTGTGAACTTCGGTTCCCCTCCATAGCGGCAAGGAACTATCATCCTGAGCACTTACTCGCTCCGCCGGATAAGGTTGCTCCTTATATTCTACCCCGTATCGAAAAGCGAGGATGGGAGTTTCTTTTGAGGAAACCAAGGGAAATCAACCTCTCTTGGGTGGAAGGGTTTTACACTAACTACCATCTCTCCTCTCTTCGATCGGTGTATATGCGCCGGAAGCAAGTTTCAGTTTCAGAAGAGGCTATTCAGCAGGTGCTCAATGTTTTACCAGTGCCAATTGACATGGATGGATACCAAGAAGTCTTGCGTCAGCGAGTGGAGTATTTTGGATCCATGGTAGCCAGCGGATGAGACCCAAGAGTATCAATGCTCGCTCCCTCACTGTGGAAGCTAGAGCCTGGCGCAGATCCTTTCCCACTATGTGCTACCTAACACTCACAGGTCGTCCATCACAGCGGACCTTGCTTTGCTTGTCTGGTGTATCCTCACGGAGAAGCCGGTGAACATTCCATTTCTTGTCAAGCGAGCAATGAGTCAAGTTCACGACCGAGGTAACCTGCCATTTCCAGCTTTGGTATCTGACTTAGTTTCTGCTGCGGGTGTTTCTTGGGAAGCCAAGGATAAGAAGATCATGGTTCCGGCTAAGGGCGATGTGGTCCCAAGCGGAAAATACCTATATCTTCCCATGAACAAACCAAGCCCTGACATGGTCCCGCCACTTCTTTGTCCCTCGAGCTCATCACCACCACCACTGAGATCCACAAATCAGAGGATAGAAGACCTTCACCGGAAGCTGGATAGGTTTGAGCGGCGCAACCACCGCCGATACACCTACCTCAAGAAGCTTTTGAGTCGTGTTGCCCCAAGCATGGAGGAGCCTGAGATATTTACATCCACCTCGAATCCAAGCGATGAAAGTTCTGATGGAGAGGATAGTGAAGACTCCGGTCCCGACCGTCCCTTGAGTATCATCCGTAGCACGGAGGACCGTGCTAATTTCTAAGTGTGGGGAGGTCGTTCGACCAATCTCCATGGGTAACACTCTCTTTACTTCAATAACCATGGATTTATCTTTTGCATAGATGTTCGCATATTGCTTGCGTAGTTAGTTTTTCTTGTAAATACCCTTGCATGATAGTTAGTTTTATAGAATTACTTGGTCAAAGCAATAACTTTCTCTCCAAGAAACTGTGTTCTGGGTGACCTACCAAATTTTTGAAAATTTTGCAATGAACTTGCTTTAAGAATGTATTTTGGAACATAGTGATTGAGTTAAGAACACAAGCATGAAAGTTTTGAGCCTATTGCATGGTTACATCATTTAACCATTATTTCCATTCTTGTGTGCATATCTCTCTCTCTATGAATGTGATCCTTGATTTGTCTAATTCTATATGTCCATTGCTTTGTGTATGAATGCATTTGCGTGATTGAGGCCATTGATGAGCGGATAGTTTATACGCTTTTTGGGGTTAATTTCATATGGTTTTTAGTATATTCTAGTTAGTTTTTAGTTTATTTCCATTAGTTTTTAGGAAAAATTCATATTTCTGGACTTTACTATGAGTTGTTTATTTTTCTGTAATTTCAGGTATTTTTCTGGCTGAAATTGAGGGAGCTGAGCAAAAATCTGATTCAGGCTTAAAAAGGACTGCTGATGTTGTTGGATTCTGACCTCCCTGCACTCAAAGTGGATTTTCTGGGGCTACAAAACTTGAAATGGCGTACTTTGCCCAAGGATAAATGACGTAAACTGGCGTTCAACGCCAGTTCTCCGCCCAATTCTGGCGTCCAGCGCCAGAAAAGGATTAAAAGTTGGAGTTCAACGCCAGAAATGGATCCAAACCTGGTGTTGAACGCCCAAAACAGCCTTATGCACGTGAATTGTTTAAGTCTCAGCCCCAGCACACACCAAGTGGGCCCCAGAAGTGGATCTCTGCACTATCTGTCATAGTCTACTCACTTTTTGTAAACCTAGGTTACTAGTTTAGAATTTAAACAACTTTTAGAAACTTATTTTGCATCTCATGACATTTCAGATCTAAACTGTGTACTCTTTGACGGCATGAGTCTCTAAACTCCATTGTTGGGGGTGAGGAGCTCTGCTGTGTCTCAATGAATTAATGCAAGCATTTCTGTTTTCCATTCAAACATGCGTGTTCCTATCTAAGATATCCATTCGCGCCTAATTATGGAGAAGGTGATGATTCGTGACACTCATCACCTTCCTCAATCCATGAACGTGTGTCTAACAATCACCTCCGTTCTACATCAGATTGAATGAATGTCTCTTAGATTCCTTAATCAGAATCTCCGTGGTATAAGCTAGATTGATGGCGGCATTCATGAGAATCCGGAAGGTCTAAACCTTGTCTGTGGTATTCCGAGTAGGATTCTGGGATTGGATGACTGTGACGAGCTTCAAACTCGCGAGTGCTAGGCGTAGTGACAGACGCAAAAGGATAGTAAATCCTATTCCGGTACGACTGAGAACCTGCAGATGATTAGCCATGCGGTGACAGCGCACCTGGACCCTTTTCACTGGAATGATGGATGGTAGCCATTGACAATGGTGATCCACCTACACACAGCTTGCCATAGGAGGACGTGCATGCGTGAATCAGAAGACAGACGAAAGCAGAGATTCAGAAGACAAAGCATCTCCAAAACTCCAACATATTCTCCATTACTGCATAACAAGTAACCTTTAATCCATGCTCTCTTGTTTATTCGCAATTCAACTGATAAATATAATTGATTTCCTGACTAAGAATTGCAAGATAACTATAGATTGCTTCAAACCAACAATCTTCGTGGGATTCGACCCTTACTCACGTAAGGTATTACTTGGACGACCCAGTGCACTTGCTGGTTAGTTGTGCGAAATTACATTGTGAAATAATTTTCGTGCACCAAGTTTTTGGTGCCGTTGCCGGGGATTGTTTGAGTTTTGACAACTGACGGTTTATTTTGTTGCTTAGATTAGGAAAATTTTTCTTTTTGGTTTAGAGTCTCTCATTATTGTTCTTGGTTAAAAATATCCTTCTTCAAAACAAGTGTTACATTTATTGGCCAATTGGCTAGAGTGTTGGTTTATGTTCTTGATGATTGGGCACCTGTTTTATTAAAAATCTTTTTCAAAAATAATTTTTCCTTAAATAAATCTTGTTCCAAACTCTAAGTTTGGAGTTTTCTTGTTGATTTTTCTTTGTTGTTCGAAAATTTTAGTTTAGTTTTCTAAAAAAAAAATTTAAGTTTGGTGTTCTTTCTTCATGTTCTTGTGTTCTTGTGAGTCTTCAAAGTGTTCTTGAGTTTTCTTTGTGTTTTGATCTTAAAATTTTAAGTTTGGTGTTCCTTGGTCTTTTCTATCTATTTCTAAAACAAATTTTCGAAATTCATTTCCAAAATTCAGATTTTTTTAAAAAAAAATTTAAATTCTTTTCCAAATCAGATATTTTTCAAAACTTCCTTACCACTTTCTCTCCTCTCATTTTTTTTCGAAAATCTTCACTTATTTTTTATTTTAAAACAAGCTGCTGAATTCAATCAGCAATTGGACTTTCTAACAAAGCAGTTAGCCGAATTCAAAGATAGACTACAAGAGACAAGGATGGCTAATATACATATGGACAAATAGTTTAAGCTAACAAAGCAGCAGCTGTCAAGGCAAATAGCAGAAGAATGCCAAGCAGTTCAACTAAGAAGTGGGAAAACATTAAATACCCCACCTCAAGGCAGCAAAAAGCTAAGAAATGAGCAAACCACCCAAAATTCACCTGAGACAGTAAGAGCCCAGGGAAAAGTAATTCTGGAACTAAAACGCCAGAAAATTGGTGGAAGGCTGGCACTGAACGCCCAGACCATGCTCAGGACTGGCGTTCAACGCCAGAAACAAGGTAGGACTGGCGTTCAACGCCAGAAATGGGCAAGGATCTGGCATTGAACGCCCAAAATGGGCAAGATCTGGCGCTGAACGCCCAGACCATGCTCAGGACTGGTGTTCAACGCCAGAAACAAGGCAGGACTGGCGTTCAACGCCAGAAATATGCAAGGATCTGGCGTTGAACGCCCAAAATGGGCAAGATCTGGCACTGAACGCCCAAAATGGGCACAGTTCTGGCGTTTCAGATGCTAGGAACAGACAAGGAGTTGGCATCTAACGTCACTCCAGTTTCTAACTTTGGCACTCAATTGCCAGTGAGGGATCAGACATACACAAATGCTGATAGCAACCCCTCTAAAAAGGCTTCTTCAACCACTTCTGTAGGCAATAAACCTACAGCAACTAAGGTTGAAGAATATAAACCCAAGATACCTTATCCTCAAAAACACCGAAAAGAGGAGTAGGATAAGCAATTTGCTCGCTTTGCAGATTATCTCAGGACTCTTGAAATAAAGATTCCATTTGCAGAAGCACTTGAGCAAATACCTTCTTATGCCAAGTTCATGAAAGAGATCTTGAGTCATAAAAAGGATTGGAGAGAAACAGAAAGAGTTCTCCTCACTGAAGAATGCAGTGCAGTCATTCTGAAGAGCTTCCCTGAAAAGCTTAAAGACCCTGGGAGTTTTCTGATACCATGCATATTAGAAGGTCAATGCACCAAGACAACTTTATGCGATCTTGAGGCAAGCATCAACCTAATACCTGCATCCAATATCAGAAAGCTTGGTTTAACTGAAGAAATTAAACCAACCTGGATATGTCTCCAAGCTGCTGATGGCTCCACTAAATACCCATCAGGCGTGATTGAAGACATGATTGTCAGCGTTGGGCCATTCGCCTTTCCCACTGACTTCGTTGTGTTGGAAATGGAGGAGCACAAGAGTGCTACTCTCATTCTAGGAAGACCCTTCCTAGCAACTAGACGATCCCTCATTGACGTCCAACAGGGGGAAATAACCCTGAGAGTCAATGATGATGAGTTTAAGTTGAATGCTGTCAAAGCCATGCAGCATCCAGACACATCAACAGACTGCATAAAAGTTAATCTTATTGAGTCCTTGGTAGAAGAGATCAACATGGCTGAGAGTCTCGAATCAGAGTTGGAAGACATCTTTAAAGATGTTCAGCCTGATTTGGAGGATTCAGAGGACATGAAAGAGCCTCTGAAATCTCTTCTGGAAGAGGAAAAACCTCCTAAACCCGAGCTCAAGCCATTACCACCATCCTTGAAATATGCATTTTTGGGAGAAGGTGACACTTTTCCAATGATCATAAGCTCTGCTTTAAATTCACAGGAAGAGGAAGCACTTATTCAAGTGCTACAAGACAGCTCTTGGGTGGTCCATAGGTGACCTTAAGGGCATAAGCCCAGCTAGATGCATGCACAAAATCTTATTGGAGGATAATGCTAAACCAGTGGTTCAACCACAGAGACGGCTAAATCCAGCCATGAAGGAAGTGGTACAGAAAGAGGTCACCAAATTACTAGAGGCTGGGATTATTTATCCTATTTTTGATAGCCCCTGGGTGAGCCCTGTCCAAGTCGTCGCAAAAAAGGGAGGCATGACAGTGATTCATAATGAAAAAAATGAACTGGTTCCTACAAGAACAGTTACAGGGTGGCACATGTGTATTGACTACAGAAGGCTCAATATAGCCACCAGAAAGGATCATTTTCCTTTACCATTCATAGACCAGATGCTAGAAAGACTAGCAGGTCATGATTATTACTGCTTTTTGGACGGCTACTCAGGCTATAACCAGATTGCAGTAGATCCTCAGGATCAAGAGAAAACAGCATTCACATGTCTATTTGGAGTGTTTGCTTATAGAAGGATGCCATTTGGGCTGTGTAATGCGCCTGCAACCATCCAGAGATGCATGCTCTCTATTTTCTCTGATATGGTGGAAAAATTTCTGGAAGTCTTCATGGATGACTTCTCAGTATATGGAGACTCATTCAGCTCCTGTCTTGGTCACCTGAAACTTGTTCTGAAAAGAGGCCAAGAGACCAACCTAGTTTTAAACTGGGAAAAATGTCACTTCATGGTGACTGAAGGGATTGTTCTTGGGCATAAAATCTCAAACAAGGGAATAGAGGTGGATCAAGCAAAAATAGAGGTAATTGAAAAATTACCACCCCCTGCCATTGTTAAGGCAATCAGAAGCTTTCTGGGGCATGCAGGATTCTATAGGAGGTTTATAAAGGATTTTTCAAAAATCGCAAAACCTCTAAGCAATCTGCTAGCTGCTGACATGCCATTTGTGTTTGACACAGAGTGCCTGCAGGCGTTTAAAACGCTAAAAGCTAAGCTGGTCACAGCACCAGTTATTTCCACACCAGACTGGACATTACCATTTGTGCTAATGTGTGATGCCAGTGATCACGCCATTGGTGCAGTATTGGGACAGAGGCATGACAAGCTTCTGCACGTCATTTATTATGCTAATCGCGTTTTAAATGATGCCCAGAAAAATTACACAACCACGGAAAAAGAATTACTTGCAGTGGTTTATGCCATTGACAAGTTCAGATCATACTTAGTAGGATCAAAAGTGATTGTGTATACTGACCATGCTGCTCTTAAATATCTACTCACAAAGCAGGATTCAAAACCCAGGCTCATCAGATGGGTGTTGCTTCTGCAAGAGTTTGATATAGAAATAAGAGACAGAAA
>NC_029792.2:86426406-86527790 GCF_000816755.2 Arachis ipaensis | reverse complement strand
GACTTTTCCGGTATTTGCCATTTTTGCCATTCAGGAAACACCATGGTTTGCCGATATTGCAAACTATAAAGCTGCAAGGTTCATACCCAAGGAGTACAACAGGAAGAAATTACAAGGAGTACAACAGGATACAAAAGAAGAAATTAATTACTGATGCAAAGTACTATTTGTGGGATGAACCTTATCTCTTTAAGAGATGTGCAGACGGAATTATCTGTAGGTGTGTGCCTAGAGAAGAAGCACAGAGGATTCTGTGGTATTGCCATGGATCTCAATATGGAGGCCATTTCGGAGGTGAGCGAACAGCCACCAAGGTCCTCCAATGTGGCTTCTATTGGCCCACACTCTATAAAGATTCCCGAGAGTTTGTACGTAACTGTGACAGTTGCCAAAGAGCTAGTAATCTGCCTCATGGTTATGCCATGCCTCAACAAGGAATCTTGGAAATTGAGTTGTTTGATGTATGGGAAATTGACTTCATGGGACCTTTCCCACCATTATACTCAAACACTTATATTCTGGTGGCAGTTGACTATGTATCAAAATGGGTTGAGGCCATTGCCACACCCACCAATGATACTAAAACAGTGCTGAAGTTCCTCCAGAAACATATCTTTAGCAGGTTTGGTGTCCCTAGAGTACTAATCAGTGATGGGGGCACTCATTTTTGCAATAAACAACTTTACTCTGCCATGGTTCGGTATGGAATTCGCCAAAAGGTGGCTACTCCATATCATCCACAAACTAATGGGCAAGCTGAAGTCTCTAACAGAGAATTAAAGAGAATCCTAGAACGGACAGTAAGTAAACGTAGAAAGGATTGGGCACGGAGCTTGGATGATGCTCTGTGGGCTTACAGAACAGCATTCAAGACCCCTATAGGGACCTCTCCATACCAACTTATGTATGGTAAAGCATGTCACCTGCCCGTGGAACTGGAACATAAAGCCTACTGGGCAACCAGATTCCTAAACCTTGATGCCAAATTAGCAGGAGAATAAAGATTGCTCCAGCTAAATGAGCTAAAGGAATTCAGATTCACAGCTTTCAAAAATGCCAAGCTTTATAAAGAGAAATAAAAAAAGTGGCATGACAGAAAGCTGTCATCTGGAATCTTTGAGCCAGGACAGAAGGTTCTGCTGTTCAACTCTAGACTCAGGCTATTCCCCGGGAAATTGAAATCCCGGTGGAGGGGACCATACGTGATTACAAGTGTATCACCATATGGTTATGTGGAGCTTCAAGATATTGATTCTTATAAGAGGTTCATTGTCAATGGATAGAGAATCAAGCACTATCTTGAAACAATTCCAGAAAAGGGCAACAACTGGACGTTGAACGCCCAGGAGAACAGCATTTGGGCGTTGAACGCCCAAAACAGGCAGTGTTTGGGCGTTCAAACGCCAGGATGGCAGGGAGGAGGTAAATACATTTTTTCTTCATTTTTTTTCATTTTAATCTTAATTTTCATGCTTCAATTCATGATTTCTTGCATAAACATGTTAAGAACCCTGGTTTCTAAAATCCCTAATTTCTAAAAATCCTACTTTAAAAATATCAAATATATCTTAATCCATAAGCACAAACCCTCTTTGCAAATTCAATCCAACTCTTTTTAAAAACAAATCTATCTTTTCAACTCATCAATATCTTTTTCAAAATCTCCACTTTATCTTTTTCAAAATCTAGATCTATCTTTTTCAAAAATCTTTCATATCTTTTCAATTTTAAACTATATCCTCTCTTATCATATCTTCTATCCTATCTTTTCCAAATCAATCTTTTTTATCATATCTTTATCTCTTTTATCGAAAACCCACCCTCCCTCCCTTTAAATTTGGGTTCGGCCTCCCTCCCCTTCCATCAACAATTGCACCTAGCTCTCCTTCTATCCCTCTCCTTTCTTTTCTTTTGCTTGAGGACAAGCAAACCTCTAAGTTTGGTGTGTTTAACCGCGATCACTAAGATCATGGCTCCTAAAGGAAAACAACCCACTCCAAGAGGCAAGAAAGAGAGCGTTCCAAAACCACTTTGGAATCAAGGGAAGTTCTTATCTAAAGAACATTCAGACCATTATAACAAAATAATGGGTCTGAGGTCAGTGATCCCGGAAGTTAGATTCGATCTGAAAGAAGATGAATATCCGGAGATCCAGGGGCAAATTCGAATCAGGAACTGGGAAGTCCTAGCTAATCCTGAAACGAAAGTAGGGAGGAACATGGTTTAGGAGTTCTATGCTAATATGTGGCAAAATGACAAGCAGAAACTATCTGGGACTGCTTTCTATGACTATCGGACCGTGGTCAGAGGAAAAATTGTTCATACCCACCCTGACAGGATCAGGGAGATCTTAAAGCTACCTCAGCTGAAAGATGATCCAGACTCCTTCAACAGGAGAATGATGAAAACAGACAAGGGCCTGGATAAGATTCTAGAGGACATATGTATCGCTGGAGCCAGGTGGACCACCAACACAAAGGGTGTCCCAAATCAACTCAAGAGAGAAGATCTCAAACCAGTCGCCAGAGGATGGCTGGACTTCATTGGGCATTCTCTGTTGCCCACTAGCAACCGTTCTGAAGTCACTGTTAAAAGAGCAGTGATGATCCATTGCATCATGATGGGAAAAGAAGTGGAACTTCATCAACTAATCTCAGCTGAACTCTACAAAATTGCTAACAAAAATTCTAAAGAGGCCAGGTTGGCTTATCCAAGTGTGATTTCTCTACTCTGCAAGGACGCTGGAGTAAGGATGGGAATAACTGAGTATATCTCAGTTGAGAAACCAATCACCAAAGCATCAATGGATAAACAACAAGCACAGGATGATCCCACCAAGAAGAAAACACAGGAATTTCTCCCAGAAATCCCTCAATCTGAATACTGGGAGTATCTTGAGACGTCTGTTACCAAGATACGGGAAGCTATGGAACAAATAATAAAAAAAACAGAAGGAACACAGTCAAATTCTTACCTATATGTTTAAAGAACAAAAGGAGCAAGGGCGTGACTTAAGGGAATTGAAGCACCAGAAGTTATCTCTTGAGGGACCAAGCACCCCACAGATCAGAGGAACATCCACTTCCTAGAACAAAGGTTGTTAAATTCCAATTTCTGCTTTAACTCTGTGATAGTGTCATTATAGAAGTTCACCTTAGGAGTCATATAGTAGTAATTAGTATCTATTTTGATTTTATCTCCAATTAAGCCATAGTTTATTCTTCTCATCATTAGCAAACATGAATAAAATAGTAGATCTTTTGAATAAGAGGAAATAAAATTTTGAGTTTTTAATAAGAGAAATTCTAATTAGTTACATGTGGTGGCAATACTTTCTGTCTTCTGAATGAATGCTTGAATAGTGCATGTCTTTTGAATTTGTTGTTAAGACTGTTAAATATGTTGGCTCTTGAAAGAATGATGAACATGAAACATGTTATTGATAATCTGAAAAATCATAAAAATGATTCTTGAAGCAAGAAAAAGCAGCAAAAAAAAAGCCAATAGCCCTTAAAACCAAAAGGAAAGGGTAATAAAAAGGACCCCAAGGCTTTGAGCATCAGTGGATAGGAGGGCCTAAGGGAATAAAATCCTGGCCTAAGCGGCTAAACCGAGCTGTCCCTAACGATGTGCTTGTGGCGTGAAGGTGTCAAGTGAAAACTTGAGACTGAGCAGTTAAAGTCAAGGTCCAAAGCAGAAAGAAGAGTGTGATTAAGAACTCTAGACACCTCTAATTGGGGACTTTAGCAAAGCTGAGTCACAATCTAAAAGGTTCACCCAATTATGTGTCTGTGGCATTTATGTATCCGGTGGTAATACTGGAAAACAAAGTGCTTAGGGCCACGGCCAAGACTCATGAAATAGCTTTGTTCAAGAATCATCATACTGAAATAGGAGAATCAATAACACTATCTGAATTCTAAGTTCCTATAGATGCCATTCACCCTGAGCTTCAATGGATAAAGTGAGATGCCAAAACTGTTCGGAAGCAAAAAGCTACTAGTCCCGCTCATCTAATTAGAATCTGAGCTTCACTCAAAAATTCTGAGATATTATTGCTTCTCAACCTATTAGTCTTCTATTTTATTTGTCTAGTTGCTTGAGGACAAGCAACAGTTTAAGTTTGGTGTTGTGATGAGTGGATAGTTTATACGCTTTTTGGGGTTAATTTCATATGGTTTTTAGTATATTCTAGTTAGTTTTTAGTTTATTTCCATTAGTTTTTAGGAAAAATTCATATTTCTGGACTTTACTATGAGTTGTGTGGAGAACTTGCTGATGATTAGCCGTGCGGTGACAGCGCACCTGGACCCTTTTCACTGGAAGGATGGATGGTAGCCATTGACAACGGTGATCTACCTACACACAGCTTTCCATAGGAGGACGTGCATGCGTGAATCAGAAGACAGACGAAAGCAGAGATTCAGAAGACAAAGCATCTCCAAAACTCTAACATATTCTCCATTACTGCATAACAAGTAACCTTTAATCCATGCTCTCTTGTTTATTCGCAATTCAACTGATAAATATAATTGATTTCCTGAATAAGAATTGCAAGATAACTATAGATTGCTTCAAACCAACAATCTCCGTGGGATTCGACCCTTACTCACGTAAGGTATTACTTGGACGACCTAGTGCACTTGCTGGTTAGTTGTGCAAAATTACATTGTGAAGTAATTTTTGTGCCCCAGCCATCATTTCAACAGTCACTTTTCCCAAATAGCCTTAACCCTTATATCTACCATTGCTAACCAATTTTGAGCCTTTGATAAACCCTCTTGTTCTTAAATGGAGCACGTCAACAACCCTAAGTGAAAAACCATGAATGTCCCTGAATTTGAATCCTTGATTAGCTTAGGTAAGTTAGGATGTATATCATTCACATAGGAGGGGTATACTTTGGAAATTCGGGTAGATATATAGGCATGTAATTGTAGTGTAATTGAAAACTCTAGGATTTTGGGAACATACTCATGTGCTAAATGATTACACCGTATGCATTGACACTTTGGTTCACTAAGAAACCCCAAGAAAAAGGGGATGTTGATAATGTCATATATAAAAATAAAAAGGAAGAGAAAGAAATAAAAGGGGACAAAAATGCCCCAAGATAAAGTAATAAAAACAATGCATATAGTAGGTGGACTGAAAACAATGCATATAGTGGGATCCGAGGTTGATCAAGGACTCAAATTTTAAGCCCACTTAGCCATATACATCCTTACCTTCTCCTTAGCCCCGTTACAACCCATGAATAAGACCTCATGATACTTGTAAGCATGCATTAAGTAATTGTCGATTGATTAGATGAAAGGCAAATCTTGGAAAGCATGATTAGGAGGAGATTGAGTGACAAACCCTAGACACTTGAGCGAATAGAGCGGATACACTTCCGGTGAGGGTTCAATGCTTAATGCTTGTTCCCGGCTTTCACAAGCGTTCGCTTAGCAAGTCATATGCACTCTTTAGTGATGTTCAGTTTGGTAGGATTCGTGAACTGCATACTATCTTCACCCTATATGCTCACATGTATTCTTGAAGGATAGATTCACTTTTGACCAAGTAGGTAGATGACTTTACATTAGTTACATGCATCCGTTTAGATACTTAGCATTTTATAAACCCTTTCCCATCATAATCTTTGGTCTTTTTATTTTAAGCATGAGGGCATGCTTGGTTTAAGTGTGGGGAGATTTGATAAATCCCGATTTCGTGGTTTATCTTGTGCTTATTTTGGGGGATTTTATCAATATTTCTCACACTTATTCACAAGAAATGCATGGTTTTGTGTTCACTTCCCAATTTTGCTCTATGATGAAGAACATGCTTGTTTTACCTTAAATCTGCCATATTTCAATCCTCTTCTATTGTCATTCGATGCCGTGATATCTGTGTTGAGTAATTTCAGGAATTATAGGTTAGGAATGACTCAGAAGAGAGGAAGAAAGCATGTACAAAAAGGGAGGAACATGAAAAATTGAAGTCTTGGGAGCAGCAGCATCGGCGCACCGGCGCACTCCACGCGCTCGCGTGGATGGGACTGGATAGAAGCGGCGCGCAAGGATGGACGCATCCGCGCAGATTGGAAGATTTCTATCGACGCACACGCGCAACTGGCGCGCACGCGTGGACCATAAAAGTAATCGGCGCGCGCGCACGCATGGCGCGCACGCGTGGGAAGCTGCACGTGACCTCATTAAGAGAAATCGTGCCTGGAAATTTCTGAGGCCAAGGAGGCCCAATTTCAAGCTATTTTCTACATGGACAAGACCCAAGGATGCTTAGGGGGAAAGGGGGGATGACTCATTTGAAGACTAGGACATAATTTTAGAGTTTTTTTGGTTCTTTGGTGATTATAGAGAGAGAAACCCTTGTTCCTCTCTAGATCTAGTTTCCATTTTGATTTTTCCTTGTTGATTTGTGAATTGGATTTTGTTGATTACAGTTTTAATTGTTCAATTTAATTTCCTTGCTACAATCTTGCTTACATATAGTGATAGTTTAATGATTCTTGTCAATTATTCTTTTACCCATTTCATGAATGTTGTGAATCTTGTTTTGTTGATGTTACATTGATGATTTCTATGTTTAATCTTGTTGATTGTTTGATTGTACATTGATAATTGTTAGTGGGTATTTGTAGAATTCAATTTAATTGCTATTTTGAGCATGTCTTTTGTTAGTGCTTACCAAGTGTTTGATGAATTGTTCACTTTGATTATGGAGTAGTTCTCTCTCACTCTTGGCATAGGTCAAGGGAATTGGGTAAACTTGAGTCATTGGGTCTAATGGATTTGATGATTTGGGAGTCCTAGGTGGTCAATTTGATACTCATTGACGCCAACCCACTACTAATCTAATTAGTAGGTAGGTTGGGACTTATGGGTTGATGTGGCCAGGGCCATTTGAGGTACTTCAAGTCTAGGAGTAGATATCACGTACTTAAGACTTGGGAGTAGACTTAATGAGCTTGGTTCCTCATAATTGTCAAGATGGAGTGTTGGACAAGGATTGTGATCCCAATTCCCATGTCTAGCCAAGAGTTGTTTTTATCATTCACAATTGAAAACCGATTTCCAATTTCAAGTGTCTTAGTCATAGTTATTCGCTTAGCTTAAGGGATAGTTAAGTAGAATATTGCTTGCTCATTGGAATTGCTTAGTTTTTGCTTAAGTAGTTGAATTCGTTTATTACAATTTAAGATTACCTGCTTGTTGAGTTTTCCATTTATTTTCATGCTTATAACTCTCAACCCCGGATTTCTAACCAATGTCGAAGCACATGTTTGCCCATTCTTCGTGAGACGACCCGAGGTTTGAATACTTCGGTTATTTCTATTGGGGTTGAACTTGTGACAACCAAATCCCTCTTCTAAATTTGACCCCCGAGGATTGTTGTTGGTAGGCTATACTCACAACGAGGTGATATTAAAGAGAAAAATCTTACCAATATAACATCCCTTGGTTGAACAACATTGTCAGCGACCCAACCTGAAGAGGTCGGTCGCTTTTGTTTTTAATCAGTCCGGGTCGGATAGCTCAACCCATGGTATGAACAGTGCCCCTGCTTGACCTCGATCTTTCATTTGAGGTCGTGTCTTTTAGATTTCGACCTCTTTTGGGGAAGTCATGCTCGAGCATTTTGCTTTTAGTCGATCTCTTGTAGAACTCCTGATAGGTTAGCCTCATGCTTTAAAATGTGAAGCGTTTCTTTTTCCTTTATTTGCAGCGCGCGTTTGTATTTTTCTTGGAAACGTGCGAGGGTTTTAAAGCCTATTTAACTCCTCTTTGTCGTTTCCTTTTTCCCTCTTCACTTTTCATTTTGAATTCCTAAAGACTTGTTGTCAGTTTCATCTTCTCCTTTCTCTTCGCCCTTTGCTTCGTTATCCGCTGAGGTGCTTCGTTTCATCCATTTTCTCACGCCTCGAAGCTTTTTGTATTGCTTCTGTTTGTGCAGGTTGGTTTTTCTTCTTCTTCTTTTTTACTTTCCGCACCGCTCTTTCTGCATGCTTACATTATTGTGTATAGAGCTTTGATTTTGTTTTGAGTTTGCTTTGGAAAGTTTGAGTCTTTCTGTGAAAGATTGCAACTTTGTGCCTGATCGTTTGCTGTGATGTGCGCCTTTTTTGTGCTTCTGGTATTTTTTGCTTCCTCAGAGTTTTTTATTGTCGCCTCTCCCGTTTCTTTTCATTCTTGCATGACCTCCTCAAAGCTTTTGTTTAAACTGCTGGTATAGAAAGTTTGTATCTTTTGATCATTTTTGTGTGGTCTGTTGATGATGATGGTTTTCTTTGCTGCTTGTATATGGTGACGTTACTAGAAAAGGTTTGATTTATCTGTGTCTTTTATTGAGATGTTTTAGGATATAGACTGTCGATTTCCCCTTTTTCTGGGTTCTTGCCTTGTTGTTGCCTCCAAAGGGTTCCCCTGGACTTTGGCGTGAGTCCTGGTGTTTTCCTTTTATTGCCGTATTTGACAATTGATGTTTTTGCTATTATTGTCTGAGTTGTTTCCTTATTTTCCCGAGTTGTTTGGTAGTAACCCAATTTTTTTCTTACTGTAGGAATAGTTGACCTATGTCTTCCCGCAAAAACATTGTTGAGATGTCTACTAAAATCTCGGATGGCATGTCTCACTGGCTGGACTCCATAGTTCTAATGTGTGTTACTGTGGCTGACCCCGAATACTGTGTGTGCCTTAGGAGGTTCCATAGGATTTGTAGAGATAGGGATGAGGAAAAGAATTATGAGTTGGTGTCACTGGACCCTGATGAGAGGGTTTGCTTTCCTTCTTTAACTTGGGGAAAATGGCCTTTTTTCTATGCTTATGACTACTTTTTCAGTCAGTTCAATATTACCATCCGTTTTACCGCCTTCGAGACCAACCTGTTGTGGTCTTGTAATGTAGCCCCGTCTCAGCTCCATCCGAACTCGTGGGGTTTCATAAAATTTTTTCAACTGTTGTGTCAAGAATTACGTGTTTGACCTACCCAAACTCTTTTTCTGCATCTTTTTGTGTTGACCAAAATTGGGGTAGCTAAAAAGAAAGCCTCTTGGATTTCTTTCCGAGCTACTTGGTGCGTAATTTATAACCACAAACTAACCGGCAAGTGCACCGGGTCGTACCAAGTAAAACCTCAGGTGAGTGAGGGTCGATCCCACGAGGATTAACGGACTAAGCAACGATGGTTGATTAATTTACTTAGTTGGACAAGTAGAAAATAGTGTTTTGAGAGTCCAAAAGCATTAAACAGTAAATTCAGAATATCAGAAGATAGGCAGTAAATAAGTTGAGAATAATATATAGAGAAACAGTTAAGGTTTCAGAGTTATCTATTTTCCGGATTGACTTTTCTTAATAACTATTTTAATCATGCAAGATTTAATTCATGGCAAACCATATGTGACTAAACCCTAATTCCTTAGACCTTTTTAGTCTCCTCTAACTCTCATCAACCGCCAATTCCTTGGTCAATTTATTCTAATTAGAGGGTGAAGTTTAATTCTGGTTATTATGCCACAAAAATCCTAATTATCCAAATATAAGAGGATTATATGTCACGTATCCCATTAAGTCCAGATAATTAGAATTTAGGAGAAATTGTTTTCAAGCTGTTGTTCAAGTAAAGAGCTTTTCCAAGTTATACAAGAACTCAATTAGAAAGAGGGTCATACTTCTGTTCCACCTAGATTCATAAAATAAAGAACAAAAATAATTCTTGAATCATAAATCAGTACATGAATTAATTCTGGTAAACTGTAAATTGGGCTGAGGTGGAATAATGTTGGAAATCCCCAGAAGAAAAGTTTCTTCTTTTTATATCTAATCCTAATTAATTTAAAAATATATTTTCTAAAATTAAAATAATATCTTTTCCTATTTATAAAAATTAAAGTTTAAATCAGAATTAATTATAGCACTCAGCGTTTTCTGCGTTTCCTGCACGTGGCGCATGTCACGCGTACGCGTCAGTCACGCGTACGCGTTGATGGTCTTCTTCGCGTGTCACGCGTATGCGTCAGGTAGGTGCACGCGTCGCTGTGCAAATCTCCAAATCACGCGCACGCGTCAGGTACACGTACGCGTCGCTCCTCGCTGGTCATCTCCTTTAATTCTTTTGCTCATTCTATTTGTGCTAGCTTCCTCTCCATCAAATCCAACCAAATGCTCCTTAAAATAAACAGAATTGCACTCGACTCAAAGTAGCATCCATAGTGGCTAAAAGATAATTAATTCTTGATTAAACTCAACAAATTGAATGCAAATTCACTAGAAAAAGATAGGAAAGATGCTCACGCATCACATCACCAAACATGAATTGTTGCTTGTTCTCAAGCAACCAAAAATAATACAGGATTAAGATGTGAATTTGCATGAGAAACGATATATTAGAATCTGGATCATATTATGAGTTCTTTGATCTTTATATCTCAGTTAAATCCTTGAACACAACAGGTATCCTTTAATTCTCAATTAACTGGTGCTTTGCACCTTGATCCTAGCCGTGACTTTAAATGTTCTGTCTCAAGGGTTAATTGACACAAGAACACCACAAGCACTTAACTGGGGAACTCTTTTGAAGTTCTGATTTTGCTTTCAGCTATTCCCAGACAGTGGTGCTCAAAGCCTTTGGCATACTCTACTAATTGCAGTTGATCTCGACTCTAACTGTTCTGTCTCAAGGATTACTTGACACAAGAACACCACAAGCATATGACTAGGGAAACAACTTTTTGAGCTTTTAATCTTGTCTAACCTCCCTATTCATTGCTGCTCAGAGCCTTGGACCTTGTTTTTATATGCTTTTTTTTCTTTGCTGTTTCTTTTGCATCAAAGATTAAACTTTTACTTATTGTAGAGAATTCATAATAGTTCTCTAAATTCCTGTTCCTTGTACATCAACATTCTTTGATTCAAATTTAAATATGTACTGTTCATGTCATGTATTCAGAGTCACAGAAAATACCACCACGTTTGAATAAATAAGACTACTTTAAAAATTAAACTTAATTTCTCATGCACTATATCTTTTGTTCTTTCTTTTTGATTTCAAGCCTAGTAGGCAATACATGATGCACCTTTTAACATTAAAGCAAATAATAGAAAATTTTAAAATAGTAGAACTAAACTAAAACCTAGGAATTTATCTAATAAAGGATCATGCAATAAACGAGACAAAAGAACAAAAAACTGGAACATAACATAGTAAGAGCGGGAAGGAATATAGAATGAAAAGAATTTAACCACCTCAGTTATCCTAGTGGCCATTTTATTCTTTAGGCTATGCTCCTCCGTGAAGATGATTCGCCTCCCTTTGGTACCCTAAAAATAAACAGAAAACCATCATCGAAGCGACAACACCAAACTTAAAGGTTTGCTTGTCCTCAAGCAAAGAAGAACTGAAAACAAAAACAAATAATAGGATGAAAGAAGAATAAAAAGATAAAAGAACAAGAGAGAATTAGGATTTGGGAGGGAGAGAGAATGAAAATCAAAACTGGGCGGTGCACTAGTGGAGTAGTGCGGCGCATGCGACGCGTACGCGTACAGGACGTGTACGCGTGGGTCGCTTGATTTTGAAAGTGACACGTAAGCGTCTGGCACACGTACGCGTGCCCTTGGTTTGTGCGAATCGCGTGAAGGTGGCCGCGTGCACGCACAACTCTCTGTTCGCGTGGCCTGTGAACCAAACTTCTCATATGAGGCGTGCGCGTGATGAATGCGCACGCGTGGATGGCCATTTATGCGAAGCACGCGTTAAGGACGTGTACGCGTGATCAAGTTTGTGCCTCTAGCACAGTTCCAGCCCCAAGCCAGCACAACTCTCTGCCCAAACACTCGTTGACGCCAATTTTCAGGGTCACGCGTACGCGTCAGGTACGCGTACGCATGGGTGGCAACAAGTGCAAGCGACGCGCACACATGAATAACGCGTACGCATGGGCTCGCTTGTGCGCAAGGCACGCCACCAGCATCACTCCTGTCCAACTCTCTGTTCAATTTTTATTTCTCTCGCACTCATATATGACGCGTACACGTCAGCGACACTTGCGCATCGTGTGCTCTTATTTTTTCAGAGTGTTCGGTTCCTGTTCTAAAATAGCTGCATGATCAGTACACACGTAAACAAAAGAAAAATAGTAAAACCGGTATAAAAATCAAATAAATAAGAAAATCACTACTACGAAAAATAACTAAGGATATGAAATTATCGGGTTGCCTCCCGACAAGCAGTTCTTTACCGTCACTAGCTTGATAGTCAACTCCTCTAATGATGAGGATCATAGGGGCTCAGCTCTTTACCCCTTACTTTGAACTTCTTTCCTGTGTCTCCATAACTTAGCTGAATATGCTCTGGAGAGAGGATTCTATTTACTGTATAAATCCACACTGGATTGCTAGTCAACACCACTTTCATTCCTGGGGAGAAATCTTCAGTGGGGATCTTTTTGTTTCTTCATCATTTGGGTACTTTCTTTTTAGGACCCTCTCCCTTAGTGGATGATGTATTCCCAACACCAAACTTAGGTTTGATGTTAGGGATAAGTTTGTTGATTGCCACTAATGGAAGTTTGAGCTGCAAATTCTGTAGTGCATCATCAGGGGGTTTTTGAAGGTTTGGATCAATAAGCTCAGTCTGCATGCACCTCTCTTCTTCACCTGCTGAATGTATATCTTTGAAGAAATGAAAGACCAGTTGCTCGTTATGCACTCTAAGCACTAATTCACCTTCTTCCACATCAATTAGAGCTCTTCTAGTGGCTAGGAATGGTCTTCCTAGAATTATAGAGGCATTCTCATCCTCCCCTGTGTTAAGAATCACAAAATCTGCTGGGAGGAGGAACTTACCCATTTTGACCAAGATATTCTCCACTAATCCGTATGCAGGCTTCATAGATTTGTCTGCCATCTGTAATGCTATTGTTGTGGGTTGTGCCTCTTGGATTTACAGCTTCTTCATCACAGACAAGGGCATTAAATTGATGCTTGCTCCCATATTACATAACGCTTTCTCAAAGGTTGTTCTCCCAATGGTGCATGGAATTTGAAAGCTCCCTGGATCCAGCATCTTCCTTGGCAAGTTATTCTGAATGATGGCACTACATTCCTTAGTCAGGACCACTATCTCATCTCCCTTTAAAGGCTTTTTCTTTGATAATAGCTCCTTCATGAACTTGACATAGAGAGGCATTTGCTCCAATATCTCAGCAAAAGGAATATTGATTTGCAACATTCTGAACACTCCCATGAACTTTGAAAACTACTTATCCTTGGTCTCCTTTTTAAGTCTCTGAGGATATGGCATTTTAGGCTTGTACTCAGGAGCCTTTGGCAATGTAGGATAAGTGTCAAGAGAGTCTAGGAATGGGTTGTCCACATGCTTTGAAGGGACGTGCTCTACTTCTTCCTTTTTCTCCTCTGGAGCTTCTTTTTCAACTGGCTCCTCATTTACTTGATCTTTTGTACTTGCCACTTGTCCACTTATCAAGGTGATAGCCTTGCATTCCTCTCTTGAATTTGGAATTGTGTTACCAAGAAGGCTATTAATAGTCCTCTTATCAATTTTATTAACTTTTGTGGCTAATTGACCCATCTGAATCTCCATGTTTTGAATTGTATTTGCAGACCTCTCAGGTATTTACTTGCTTAGTTGGCCCATTTGCACCTCCAAGTTTCTAATGGAGGCTCTGGTTTCTTGCATAAAACTCCTCATCATCTCCCAATTAGAATCTTGTTGGGATTGAGAGCTTGTCTGCTGAGGTGGTTGTTGTTGATGAGACTGAAATTGGCGGTTATTATGATTGTTCTATTGAAAACTACCCTGAGAATTATTGTTGAAATTTTGAGATCTCTGAGGTTGGTCCATCCACCCAAGATTGTATGTCTTAGAGTATGGATCATTATTGGGGTTTCTAGGATCGCTGCCCATGTAATTTACCTATTCAGAAAAAGATTGAGCATAATCATAATTCTCATTTTGTACAAAATTACCTGTCATGTCATAAGAGACCTCTTGAGGTGGATTTTGGGTGTTGATAGCTGAGACTTACATGCCACCCATCTGCTGAGTAAGTAAATTTATTTGCCGAGACATAAGCTTGTTCTGAGCAAGAATAGCATTAACAACTAGAAATCGATTCTTGACGTAACACTGACCTTGGATTAGGGCGTCTGATTGCATAGCATTATCAGCAGTTATGGCAAACACTCGACCTTGTTGCTGGGTTCGCGCTGGATTCTGGGTAAACCTTTTTGGGCAATTCCTAGCCATATGTCCTGGTTCGTTACAAATATAACACTTGAATGTTCCAAATAAGTAGGGTCTATTACCATGATCTTTCCCACACTGCCTACATGCAGTATTCACCTGTGCCTGTTGGGGTCGTTTACGATTATCCTGCCTTGGTCTACCTCCGTTTCCACCCGTAGGGCGAGCAGGAACGTTACCAGCTTGTGGATTCCTTCGCTGTGGCACACCAAGTGTCTTGAAGTTTGTCCTTCGTGGTTGCCAACTGTAACTATTATAGTTCCTTGGTGGAAATCCTTGACGACTTGCTTTAGAGGCAATTACCTTCTTAGCACATTCTTCCACTAACTTACACTTATTAACCAGCTCAGCAAAATTTCGTATCTCCAATGGAACTAATGAACTCATCAGACCCTCACAAAGGCCCCCTTCGAACTTCAAACACTTCCATTCTTCAAAATTAGTAGGATTCCCTTGGCAGATCTTGGAGAAACGGCACAAGTCATCAAACTTACGGGCATATTCTGCAACAGTTGTGTTACCCTGTTTCAGCTGCATAAGTTCTATCTCCTTAGCGTCACGAGCTGCCCTCGGAAAATACTTCTTATAAAATTCATCCTTAAAAGTATTCCAAGGAATATTGCCTTCATCTTGTTGCAACAGTCGCTGTATCCCCTGCCACTAATGCTCAGCTTCTCCTTCCAGCATATAAGTAGCAAACTCAACGTGTTGGCCTTCCGGAACATACTGTGCTCGCAGTGATCGTTTGATAGCTCGAAACCAGTTGTCAGCATCAGTCGCAACGAGTGTACCTTTAAACTTAGGCAGTTTAACCTTCAGAAAAGTCGCAAGGGTCATAGGTCTTTCGAGATGCCCAAGTTATTCTCATCATTTTCACTAGCTTCCCTATGCTCATTTTCATTCCCGTTTCTCACTCCAAGACGATCAACAGCCCTAGCCGCTGCTACTGCAGCCTCACGCACTGCCTCAGCCACAGCGTTCATGGTAGTCATAAACGTTTCCTATTCCCTTTCGTAGTAAACATTAGGAATTCCTTCCCGTACGCCTCGTCTCCGTGAACCCATCGTGGTCCTGTTCACACAAACAATCATTATTAAGGTGATTAGTCTTAACACTTCAAGTCAAGTGTGAAAATTCCCAGAACGAAAACACAGAGATAATCATGCAACACATATCACATAGATATCCTATAAGCATGAGACACACAATAGAGTATGCAATGAAGCATAGTCAGTCCACTCCCCAGGCTCTATTTGGAACGAACTGCTCTGATACCAACTTGTAACGACCCAACTCCCAGTATGCCATGGTCATACAAGAAGCTAAGTGTTACTAACTTGTCCTTCCTAACTATTATCTATTATTTAATATATGAGCCTATGCCTTGTTAGAACGTTGCCAATTTTACGAGTAACTTTTTTTATTATATCGTTGCGGATAACAAGGTAAAATAAACAGGCATACATTGAGAGAAGTAGAAAGGAAGCATAAATAAACATAGAAACACAGCTGATAATATACATCATGTACACTATAACAAAACATGTAGCGTTTACACACGATCAAGTCAGTTTACATCCTCATCATCCTACGTAGCTAATATATACACGACACTCCCAAGGCCTGGCCCATACAAAAAGCCGCTAAACTGGCACCCAGGCTAGCCTAACCACTATATAGCTCCTAGCTCTCGAGTGTACTAACACAGGTGAGAGACTAACTATCAGATAATGTCAGACTAGAGTGTCATCAAAAGAATGCCCCTTCCGCAGTCAAACTATATCTACACGTGGCCGTTCGGAGAATCGCCGTGAGGCTCGTCCATCTCCTCATCCTACTCTATCTCTATCTCAGGATCCTCCTCCTCCTCATCGTCCCCAGCTACAGCTATACCCCCAGATCCACCAGAAGCACTGATGTCACTATGTACAAAACCATTCGCGAGCACAGGTCCGTTCGCGTATATAGGGGCTACCCCACCGTCCGGTAGTGTCGGCTCGTCAGGCTGTGGAAAGTCAGGGATCAGCTCAAGGGGAAAATCCCACTCTGGTGATATCACAGGTACGTAGTCACCAGCTAACTCAGGCTCATCAGGAATGATAGGCTCAGGTACCGCCTCATTCAAAGGTTGAGCTGGTATAGGGTGTCCGGGATTATCAGGAAAAGGATGTCCAGGTGCGTCAGGATGTAACCAGGATAAGGGAAAGTCGTAAGGAGCATCAGGGTCAAAATGCGGGCTAGACAGAGGATGCTGAAAAGCTCGATTAGGTAACGCATATCGTCTAATACGAGGCTCCAATCCCATGATGAAGTAACTGTGATGTACCGGATCCTCGTAGACATAAGGGTCCTCGAACTCATAGAAGATCACGCTCGTCTCCATCTGAAGGGGAGGAAGGGAGAGAAGAGGTAAGAACTGGGGAGTTCTTAGTAGGGTCGGGGTTGTTAGTTACGTTCATTTATTTGTTTTCGATTAGCAGATGGATAATAGAATACAGTAATGTAGTAAACAGAAGTTAAAAGTAGATAGAAAAACAAAGAACAGAACACAAGCAGAAGAATACAAGGAGATAAAGCACAGACATAACACTTGAGCAAACAAACATAAAGAAATAGATCACACAGAAGTAGGAATGCAACAGAGAATAATGTGAAGACAAGAATGATGCATGTCTAGCCCTAGCGCAGGCCATGAGCTCATTTGTCGGTTAGCACCTGCATTCCCGACATTTATCCGGTCACGAGTTCACGATTTTCCGGATATGATTTTCCGTTCAAATAAATGCGCATACAATTATTAGCAGCTCTATTGAGACAGCCTCTGCTTTCTACTCACAGGAAATATATACTCTTGGAAACGGAAAATTACTCTTGGGTTGCCTCCGAGCAACAGATAAATAAACAAACATTCCAGAAGCTCTTGGGTTGCTTTAAGCAACAGATAATAAACATTATCTCTTGGGTTGCATTAAGCAACAAATAAGCAAACAATATCTCTTGGGTTGCCTCGAGCAACAAATAACTTTTCAATAAGCCTTCTGCTCTTAGTTTCTTTACCCTGTTCTGATTTCTCTGTTTAACTTGTGTATTTAAAGCTTATGTAAATTTCGGTATGAATAGTTAGCATGTCCCAAGTATATGTTCATTAAGTTTATACTGAAACAGTTTAACTTTTCATATAATACCTAACCCTAGTCGCGACTTAAGTACTAACTAAGTTGCCCTAGTTCGTTCACTAGTCTCTGTCTGTTTTTCTGTCATTAAAACTTTACAGACTTTTTCTTCGATTTACCTTTTAACCTTTAAAATTAACTTTTTACCACCGTAACTTTTAATATTTCTACTTTTACCACCCTAACTTTCAGAAATTACCATTAAACACCTTAAACACCAAAAATTTTACTTCCTTGCCCTTTTTAAGATCTAAGGCCTGTTCTTCATTGTTCTTCATCACACTCAAAGTGTTCTTCATGTTCTTCATAAATTCTTCAGATTCTTTCTCTGTTTTTACCCATTTTTCAGTATTTTCAGCAACCGATTTTTACTATAATTCATAATAAATTAGCTGCCACTAAAACCCCATATTTTCTACATGATTTCAACACAAATTGAACCTTAATTTAAGCTTAGGGTTTCGTTTTTCCAGCTGCCCCAAGAACATGAACTTTAAAGCTTGAATTTCATCAAATTTCATCAAAATTTCACCAAATTTTCACCCAGAATCAATCATATATGCAACCAATTTTTAGCATAGCCAAATCATACAACACTCACACATCTCAAACACAAATAATCAAGATTAATTTCGTGACACCCTACCTGGTTTTGCTGCTCCTAATTCAGTTAGTCTTTCAGGTGGTCCTTAAGCACTTTTTCCTCCTAAATCACACCAAGAACAACTTTAAATCCAGAAACCCTCAACTAACCAAATCTCACTCAGCAAGTTAGGAAGTGATTTCTAACCTTAGACTTGCTGGAAAATCACATTTCTTGGCCCTCAAGTCAAGTGAAGCATGATTCCTAAGGTAGAACATCAAGAAAACACATGTTTAAGCATGTTTCCTTGAAACCGAATCAAAAGAGAGATGGTGCAGCCAACTCACCTTGATTCCAGCCTTGATAAGTCATGTGATCATGTAGAGAAAGAAGAGAGGATCATTTTGGTCGGATTGGAATTTTGATTTGAGTTTTAGTTCAGCAGAAATCAAGCTTTAAAGATTTGGAACTAGGAACTTTTCTCTCTTTTTCTCTCTACCTATTTTCGGCCACAAAGTGAAAATGAGCCAGCCTCGGGGGTTTTGGGGGTGTAGGGTGAGTTGTGATTGGTTGGCTTGGAGGTGGATTAAAATAATATTAAAATATCTAAGATGTATAACTACTAAAACTAGATGTATCGGAACACTTGCAAAAATATCTCTAAAAATTATTTTCTGAGCTACTAGAATAAATGACACTAGTAACATATTTATTATGAGAATAAGACATGTATAATGAGCACTTAGCATTGCTAAAGTCATCAGAGAGTGCTGGTGCTAAGCTGCACTAGTAAACTGTGAACCCGGTTAAACCGGTTTTCTATTTTTAACTAAAATTGATCAGGTAACTTTATAATATCATTCAAGAAGCTTCTAATACTAATATAATGATAATATCATCCTATTATCTCTCTTCTCTCATAAATCGAGTCCGGTTTGTCAAACTGAGACTATTTACAAAAAACCGAATCAAAACTCTTAACCGATACGGTTCAAAAACTAGGTTCTTCGCGACCGCGATATCGAGCTTGTCTCGGAAAAGGTTGTAACTTAAAGATGACATAATGACAATGAGGATTGAGATACTTGATGATATATCAAAGGTTTTCCCCTTACTGATCTTCTGGAGAAATTCGTACTTTCAGAAAAGATCTCGCGTACTCGAAAATCGTGGTTGTTACAACTCCGACCCGGGAAATTCAGAGAGACAATCGCGGTTACTAAGCCAAAGACGCTGGAAGAATTCCGTGAAAGGGCGGCGGGACAGATGGAGATAGAAGAACTCCACGAATCAGAAAAAATGGAGAGAAAACAGCCAAAAAGAGAGGATGACAGAACCACAAGATCGGCAAATGTCAAAGACACCAGAAAACCTTTCAGACTAACCCCAAAATTCGACAACTACACCAAATTCAACACAAGGAGGGAAAAGATCATTAAAGAAATCCTCAACGCTAAGATCATAAAACCACCAGTAAGGGCAGGACACTACCAAGACCAGCGTTTTGTTGACAAAAGCAAACATTGCACTTTTCATCAGAAGTATGGTCATACAACTGATGTCTGCGTGATAGCTAAGGATCTGCTAGAAAGACTGGCTCGGCAAGGCCAACTCGACAAATACATTAAAGGAAGAAAGCACAAAGAGGATGGCAACGACCGTGATAGCTAAGGATCTGCTAGAAAGACTGGTTCGGCAAGGCCTACTCGACAAATACATCGAAGGAAGAAAGCACAAAGAGGACGGCAAGGACCGAGAAGAGCGCCGTCAAATTTCAGAGCACAAGGAGCAAAACAAATGGTCAAACAACAACCCACCCAAAAGCATCATAAACTGTATATCTGGAGGATTCGCCGGAGGAGGTAACACAACTTCGGCGCGAAAACGAAGCTACCGCGCAATGTTAGCAATTGAAGGAACAAAACCACAAAACCACAAAGGGGTGCTCGACCTCAACATCACCTTCAGTTAGGAGGACATATGCTCGGCAGCACCAAACTCGGACGACCTAGTGGTAATTTCCATCCAAACGGGCGAGTTATTGGTAAGAAAAGTCCTTATGGACCCAGGTAGTAGTGCCGTTGTTCTTTTTTATTCTACTTTCCTAAAAATGAAACTATCTAAAAAACTCATGCAACCCTCATCTGGAGAACTGGTAGGGTTCTCCGGAGAAAGAGTCCCAATCAGAGGATACATATGGTTACAAACAATGATAGGAGAGGGCTCACTGTCACGAACCATTGACATGCAATATTTAGTAGTTGACTGCCCAAGCCCTTACAATATTATTCTCGGAAGACCTGCTCTGAACATGTTCAGGGCAGTAGTATCCACTTTTCATCTATGTGTTAAATTTCTGGCACAGGACGGCAGGATAGCTACAGTCCATTCAGATCGTCAACAAACTCGGCAGTGCTACAATGCAAGCCTGAAAAGATCGGCCATAAAACAGGAATTCCATCAGGAAGTCAAAGGAATTTATAGCACGGACGAGATATTGTCCCTAGTAGAGCTCGACCCCAGAGAAGACACCCAAGAAAGACCTCAGCCAGCGGACGAGCTCATAAAAGTCCAACTGACTACGAAACCAGAACAAGTCACATACATCGGCCAAGCACTCTAGGGGCAACAAAGAACAGAACTCATAAGAACATTGCAAGCCATCGCCGATCTCTTCGCCTGGACCCCAGCAGATATGCCAGGGATAGACCCTAACATTATCTGCCACAGGCTCACCACTAATAGAGCCATCCGACCTATAGCTCAGAAAAAGAGAAATCTCAGTACAGAGAAGTCAAAGGCGGCCTTAGAAGAAACCAGGAAGCTTCTCAGCGCAAACTTCATCAAGGAAATCCAATTCACAACATGGCTATCTAACGTGGCAATGGTAAGAAAAAACTCAGGTAAATGGCGCATGTGCGTCGACTTTACGGATTTAAACAAAGCTTGTCCTAAGGACGCATGCCCTTTGCCAAACATTGACAAGCTTGTAGACAACACATCGGGTTTCCAAAGCTTGAGCTTCATGGATGCATACTCTGGGTATAACCAGATCCTTATGCATCCAGAAGACCAAAACAAAATAGCATTTATAACTGAGCATGGAAATTTTTGTTATAGAGTAATGCCATTTGGTCTAAAGAATGCAGGTACAACCTACCAACGGCTGATGGACAAAGTATTCCGTCACCAAATAGGTCGGAACATGGAAATCTATGTGGGCGATATGGTCGCCAAGACCACTCAAGAAAAGTCACATTGCGACGACCTCAAGGAGATATTTAAACAGATCTGAACATACAACATGAGGCTCAATCCAGAAAAATGTGCCTTTGGAGTCCAAGGAGGCAAGTTCCTGGGATTCATGTTGACCTCAAGGGGAATTGAAGCAAACCCCGAAAAATGTGAAGCAATACTTAATATGGCAAGCCCAAGAACAATAAAAGAAGTACAGCAACTAGTAGGAAAAATAGCAGCAATATCTCGCTTCCTGCCAGCAACATCAAGCCGATCACACCACTTCTTCCAAACAATATCAAAAAACAAAAAAATTCAGTGGACAGAAGAATGCGAAAAAGCGTTCGCCGAACTCAAGACAATCCTAGCATCACCACATTTGCTACATCGACCAGAAGTCGGTAAGCCCTTATATTTATATTTATCTGTCTCTAACTGCTCTATAAGCTCGGCCCTAGTCATTGAGACAGAAAAAATACAACAACCAGTATTCTTCGTCAGCCAAGTCATGCAATCAACAGAGCAAAGATATCCGAGGATAGAACAGTTAGCCTTAGCACTGGTAACAACGGCAAGAAGACTCAGGCACTATTTCCATAGCCACACGATAATTATTAGGACCAACCAACCATTAAGACAAATACTGACGAAGCCCGTATTGGCCGGACGTCTGACCAAATGGTCTATCAAGCTCTCAAAATTTGACATCCAATATCAACCAAGGACGGCCTTGAAAGCACAAATTCTGGCAGATTTTATCACAGAATTAACCCCGGAGGAGCACAATAAACACTGAGAACTACATGTCGATGGGGCATCCAGCCGAGGAGGAAGCAGAGCAAGAATAATCCTCAAAGAAGGAGACAAAGTGGTGGCCGAGCAATCCCTCCAGTTCCACTTCCCAGCAAGCAACAATCAGGCCGAATATGAAGCCCTCATAGCGGGACTTAAACTGCCATAAGTCTCCAAGCAAAAACCCTAACAGCATACTGTGATTCCCTCTTAGTGGTACAATAAATCAGGGGAGAATTTCAGGTAAAAGATCCCTTGCTAGAATGGTACTGGCTCATAGCAAAGGATCTCATTTCAAAATTCAGTTCATTTATTATTCTGCATGTACATGGAGAAAATAATGTTAGAGCAGATATAGTATCCAAACTTGCTGCCACTAGGGCAGACACACAAACTTCGGCACTATCACAACTAACGCTCCAAAAACCAAGCATCGGACTATTATCTATAACAAACATTAACCACCTCCGAAACTGGAGAACACCTTTTCTTGAATACATTAATGCAGGTATCATTCCCAGGGACGAGCCCAACCCACATAACTTTAGACGAAAAGCGAGCCTCTACACAAACATAGCTGGAGAGCTATACAGGCGCGGTTTCTCACAACCATTACTAAAATTTCTAAGCAAAGACGAGGCACCAGAAGTAATGAATGAATTGCATGAAAGAGTTTGTGGGAACCACATCGGAGGACGGGCCCTGGCTGCAAAGATCGTCTGAACAGGGTACTTCTGGCCGACCATGAAAAAGGATTGCATAACAAAAGTCAAAACATGTGACAAATGTCAAAAGCATGTACCCATCTCTACAAAACCGGCCGAAGCATTACACAGCATGGAGGTAAGCTGGCCTTTCCACAGATGGGGGCTCGACATTCTCGGGCCATTCCCAATAGCTCCGGGACAGGTAAAATTCCTTTTAGTTTCAAATAGACTATTTTTCAAAATGGATAGAAGCTCAACCACTAGCAAAAATAACCGCCAAAAAGGTACGATCTTTTATATGGAAAAATATCATATGCCGATTTGGAATAACAAAAGAGATAATATCGGACAACGGTAGATAATTTACTGATAATAAGCTTGGTTCGTTTCTAAAAAATTTTCATATACAGCATCATTTTAGCTCGGTCAAATGCCCACAAACCAATGGGCAGGCCGAAGCTGCTAACCGAGTTATATTACAGGCAGTAAAGAAAAAGCTCGACAGTGTAAAAGGTGAATGGGCAGAACTAATACCAGAAGTATTGTGGAGTTATAACACCACAATACAAACAACGACAGGCAAAACACCCTTCAAGGTGGTCTATGGGTCAGAAGCCTTGATCCCGGTGGAGGTCGGGATCCCCACGCTCAGAACTGACCTATATGACGAACAACACAACATAAATGTAAGAAATGCTAAGCTTGATCTTGCAGAAGAGGACCGGAAAATCGCCGCCATCAAACAAAGAGCCCAAAAACAGCTGACAGAAAGAAGGCACAATATAAAGTGGTGCCGAGGATATTCGAGGAGGGCGACTTAGTCCTCAGGCGAATAGAAGATGCCAGACAACCTCCTTCACATGGAAAACTTGCTGTAAACTAGGAGGGACCATTCCGAATATCCAGAGTGCTCGGAATGGGGGCCTACCAGCTACAAACATTACAAGGAAATCCAATGTCAGGAAATTGGAATATTTCTTCCCTAAAGTTGTATAGGTCATGAACTATACACTTCGCGAATGAAGGTACTCGTTTTCCCACTTAGAGGTTTTTTCCCAAAAGGGTTTTACCTAAAGAGGGTTTTAACAAGGCCAGACGCCCAAATCAAACAAAATCGTTTGCTATTTGTACATACCTAATTAAAACACCAATTATACTTTTAAGTATCTCATCTCAACAAGTCAAAGTATCTACTTATCCAGCTCGGAAACGATAATCTCCATATATACACGAAAGCAAATACTATCCAAACTGACCGAGGTCAGAACACAAAGTTACGAGTTCCAAAATACAAAACAACTAACATCACAAATAAAGCTGACCACAACCCGCTCAGCACAAAATGACAAGTCTAGTAAATATGTCTGAAACAGAAACAACATCATCAAGATGGAGGCGTATTTTCACCATGCTCCTCCACGATCCCATCAACCACGAGCTTACCACCAATCACAACCTTAGTGACATCAAGTTGGTCACAATCAAAACCAGGAGCTAACAAGGCAATCTGGCTAACAGCACGGTCAAATCCCGAAGAGAACATCTACATTCCCTCTTCTTCCAACTCATGAACTTGCGAAGTCAGCTATCCTTTTGAGATATTACTTTCCTTAATCTCGGGCTGAAGTAGCCGAACTTGGTCCCTCAAACGAACTACCTCCTCCTCGGATTCTTTCATTTTGACTGTAGCAGTAGCAAGAGCATCATCCTTCACCTTGGACGAACTCTCCAGTTCAGCAACCTTAGCTTTGTACGACTTCTCTAAGTCAGCAACTTTATCCACAGCCAACTGCTGCTCGGCACCAATGAGTTCGGCTGTACGGCCAGCACACATCAAACGGGCTACAACAATTTATAACACAAACAGCAAAGTAAGAGACGACATAGCAAAGACAGCAAGAGAGGAAAGGACATAAAACAAGAAGATTACCTGAACAAACTTCCCAAGTCCCTCCATACCAACCCGACGTGTCATAAGCATATCGCCTAGATATTGGAACACCTTATTAGACAACTCGGCAAAAGGAAACTGGTCACTCCATAATGAGTGGGAGCTGGTCCCCAGAATGAAACCGTGAAGTTTTTTCTGACGATCGAAAGTAGGCTTAACGCCACCCACAACCTCCTGATCAGCCTCAGAGATGACTTCCAGTGAATTGTCTGTCTCAACCCTTTTTCTTTTATATGATGACTCTGGCTGAACAATGGACTGAGCAGCCTGCCCCCTGTTCATACCTTGGGTCGAGCTGTCTGACTTGGGATGATAGCGACAAAGCGACCGACCTCTGCAGGTCAGATTATCCGACATCTTTTTAAAGAGCTCGGTCAATTCGACAGGAAAGCCCAGTAAAGGGCCCAAACAGAGGAACACGACCCAAATCCAAAGGTAGCCCAAGCCTACAGAGATAAAGGCAGTTCTCTTGAAGATAACATGACCTCACCCAAAAATAAGATAAGATAAGATAACTAACTTATCTTATCTAAAAAGGTCACTCTACACCATTATAAATACACTGGAGCACCCAAGTATAACTCATACTCTGATTCTACTAAAAACATGTTTAATGCCCATGCTAACTTAAGCATCGGAGTCTCTTGAAGGTACCCCCCCACCCTCCGGTGGCTAAGGATCAGTAGTGCACCCTGTCCAACAAGTCGGATACGACAGCTCCGGCCGCCACCCATCAGCTGGACATATCATCTCCGACCAGTATAGAAGATCTCGTCCGAGATCGACCTACAGTTTCAGGTAACCCTCGGAACATTGGCGCCGTTGCCGGGGAACTTGGAAGTCATCCCATCACTATGGCGGAACACCGCATAAAAATGTGGACACTACGCTAAAAGATACTCTGGAATCCAACGGGGACAAAAATTCATCAAATCCGGGAGTGATAGAAGCACTTCAAGAACGTTTAAAGCAACTTGAAAAAGAAACCCATCATGAATGGGAAGTCGGGAAGGATGTATAGACAGAAGTAAGGCGACGTTGAGAATTAGAAGATAAACTTCTAAAACTCGAAGCCGATCTCAAAGCCAAAGCTACTCGATCCACCCCTGAGGATAGCCCACGCAAAGATCAAGATCCATTCACTAGGGAAATTATGAAGACCAAAATTCCTAAGAACTTCAAACTTCTGGACATGACCTTGTACGATGGCACTACAGACCCCAACCATCACCTCAGCAATTTCAGAAGTAGAATGTACCTCACCGACGCCTCAGATGCAGTCCGTTGCAAAGCTTTTCCAACAACTCTCACAAAGACAGCAATCAGATGGTTCGACAACCAACCTCCAAAGTCCATCTCAAGCTTTGATGATCTAACTAAAAAGTTCATGGCCAGATTCTCCATCCAAAAAGACAAAGCTAAGTACGCCCCCAGTCTACTAGGAATCAAGCAAAGAGATCGGGAAAGTCTTTGCAACTACATGGAGATATTCAACAAAACATGCCTAGATATACAAAGTTTACCGAGAGAGGCCGCCATCATGGGCCTCACCAATGGTCTACGAGAGGGACCTTTCAGTCAATCTATATCAAAGAAATACCCCACATCCCTGGACAAAGTGCAAGAACGGGCGGAGAAGTATATCAACATGGAAGAAAATTCTCGGCTAGGAGAAACCTCAAAATCCAGATTCTCCTACCGAGATAAAGATAAAGAGCCCAAAAAGAAAGAAGACCGACATGGGGAAAAATTAAAAAATATCATAATTACACTCCCTTCAGGTGTCTCTTGTAGATGTGTACAAAGAAGTCTGCCACATAGAAAAAATACCTCCAGCTCGACCACTCAAAGGCAAAAGAGGAGGAGGAAATCGAAACGAGTATTGCGAATACCATCATGTCTGTGGACATTCCACCAATGAATGCTTCGATCTAAAGAATGTCATAGAAAAGTTAGTAAGAGAAGGAAAACTAGATCGGTATTTGGCCACTAGAGATGATGAGCAAAAAAAAAGGAGGAGGGATGAAGAGGCCAGGCGAACCGAGCGATCACCTCGTACACCAGAAAGACATGTTCATATGATACAGTGAGGATTTGCAGGAGGAGGAATCTCCAAATCATCCCACAAAAGATATCTTAAAGAAGTATATCATGTCGAAAGAATAGAGTAAGCGCCCGACATCCCTGCAATTACGTTCACCAAGGAAGATGCATCCGGTATCTCGGGATACGACGATCCCATGGTCATCACCATCATACTGGCAAACGCCAATCTCCACCGCACATTAATAGACCAAGGGAGCTACGACGACATCTTATTCAAAACTGCCTTCGACAAGCTCGACTTAGAAGAAAAAGAGCTTAAAGCATACCCGAATAGCCTGTTCGGACTGGGAGATACCTCGGTACAACCATTGGGATACGTGCCACTACACACAACCTTCGGAAAAGGAAACCAATCTAGAACACTTAAAATAGACTACATCGTGGTCGACGTGAGTTCAGCCTACAATGCCTTAATAGGAGGGACAACCTTAAATCAATTCGGCGCAATAGTCTCAACTCCGCATCTATGCATGAAATTTCCAACTGCAGAAGGGATAGCTACAATAAAAGTAGATCAAAAGATAGCACGCCGCTATTAAACGAAAGTCTAAACCTCAGAGGTAGAGGAGAAGAATTCCATACAATTGAGCTTGGTCGAGTTCAGAGACGAGAAGAACTTCATCCACAGCCCGAAGGTGAAGTAGAGAAAGTCCAGATCGGAGACACCTCGGACAAAACAACTAATATTGGCACGATCCTACAAGGAGGTGCAAAAGAATCACTAGTACAGTTTTTACGAGATAATGTCGATCTCTTCGCATGGAAAGCTGCAGACATGCCAGGCATAGACCCCAAACTAATGTGCCACAAGTTAGCGGTCTATCCAGGATCTCGGCCGGTACAGTAGAGACGAAGAAAACTTGGGCCAGAACAATCCCAAGCTATGGAAGAACAGGTACAAGCATTACTGGAGGCAGGATTCATAAGAGAAGTCAAGTACCCACTATGGCTAGCCAACGTCGTCTTGGTGAAAAAATCTAATGAGAAGTGGCGAATGTGCACCGACTACACCGATCTCAACAAAGCCTGCCCAAAAGATCCTTATCCACTCCCAAGTATCGACGCTCTGGTGGATGCCTCATCCGGATATAAATACCTCTCGTTTATGGATGCATATTCTAGATACAACCAAATCCCAATGTATCCACCTGATAAGGAAAAAACATCGTTTCTAACACCAAAAGCAAACTATTGCTACATAGTAATGCCTTTTGGTCTTAAAAACGCGGGAGCAACTTATCAAAGGCTAATGAACAAAGTCATTTCAGACCATATCAGAAAAATCATGGAAGTCTATGTGGACAACATGTTGATAAAGACACAAAGTGAAGAGATATTATTGTCTGACTTGGTCCAAGTGTTCGACACTATAAGGAAGCATGGCGTGCGACTCAATCCTGCAAAATGCACCTTTGCAATAGAAGCTGGCAAGTTCTTGGGTTTTATGCTAACACAAAGAGGAATCGAGGTAAATCCGGATAAATACCAGGCTCTAGTCAACATGAAGAGCCCTACTTATGTCAAAGAGGTACAACAACTCAACGGGAGGTTGGCGGCCTTATCCAGATTTCTAGCGGGATCAGCAATAAGGTCTCTCCCCTTCTACGCCACTCTAAAGAAAGGAAAAAAGTTCGAATGGACAACAGAGTGCGAGCAAGCCTTCCAGGATTTCAAAAGTTTCCTGGGACAACCACCTATCCTAACTCGGCCATGAGAGGAAGAACCACTCGTATTATACCTCGCGGTAGGAAGTCGGGCAGTAGCCTCAGCACTGGTTCGAGAGGATGACAAAGGGAAACAACCTGTATACTTCATTAGTAAAGCGCTACAAGGATCCGAGTTGAACTACCCAAAAAATAGAAAAATTTGCTTATACGCTCATACTAACATCTCGACGTCTCCACCCGTACTTCCAACCTCACACCATTAAGGTTCTGACCAACTAGCCCATAAAAGGGATATTGCAGAAAACAGATCTAGCAGGCAGAATCTTACAATGGGCAGTTGAATTGTCCGAATTCGACCTCCAATACGAAGCTCGAACAACCATTAAATCACAATACTTAGCCGACTTCATTGCAAAATATACAGACACCCCAGAGACCCCCATAGAATGGAATATTTACGTGGACGGTTCCTCGAATAAGACTGGAAGTGGCGCAGGTGTGATAATTGAAAGCAACCAAGGAACCCAAATTAAGCTTTCCCTCTAGTTCGGGTTTTCGGCCTCAAACAACAAGGTGGAATATGAAGCACTACTAGCTGGTTTGAAGCTGGCTAAGGAGGTTGGAGCTAAAAAACTCAACATCTTCAGCGACTCACAAGTTGTCACCTCACAAATAACAGGGAGCTACCAGGCCAAAGATCCCACCATGAAAAAGTATTTGGATAAAACCAGGGAACAGCTCGGACAACTCGGGGAATATAAGATCCGCCACATACCCCGCGAACAAAACGCCCGAGCTGACGCACTCTCAAAACTAGCCAGCACCAAACCAAGGGGCAACAATAGAAGCCTCATCCTGGAAATGCTACAGAACTCGTCAATCTCGGAAGAGGAAAATGTCCTAGCCATAACAAGTCAGGATCAAGGATGGGTGACCTCCATAATTAACTACCTCAAAACAGAAACACTCCTCACAGATGAAAAGGAGGCAAAGAGGTTAAAACGGGAGGCACAATACTACACTATCATAAACAACACCCTATACAAAAGAGGGATTTTAATACCATTATTAAAATGTGTGCCGACCTCCAACACAAGGGAAGTCTTAGAGGAAGTACACAGTGGCATTTGTGGCAATCATCTCGGAGCACAAGCTCATACCAAAAAAGTACTCCGGGCGGGATTTTATTGGCCAACTCTACAAAAAGAAACTACAGAGTTTGTAAAGACATGTCCACCATGCTAGAAACATGCCAACTTTCACATCGCCCCGCCAGAAGAGCTCATCAGCGTAACCTTACCTTGGCCATTTGCACAATGGGGACTCGATCTTCTCGAACCCTTTCCCCAGGTATCGGGACAAGTTAAATTCCTCATAGTAGGGGTAGACTATTTCTCAAAGTAGATCGAGGTAGAGCCCCTAGCCAACGCCACTGCTCAAATAAGCCAGAAATTCCTATATAGAAATATTGTCACAAGGTTCGGGGTTCCATACTCCATCACCACAGACAATGGCACTCAATTCACAGATGCAGGCTTCAGAAAATTAGTAGCCGACTTGAACATAAAGCACCAGTTCACCTCCGTCGAACATCCCCAAGCCAATGGACAAGCCGAAGCTGCTAACAAAGTCATATTGGCCGGGTTAAAACGGAGGTTACAAGACGCAAAGGGAGCTTGGGCCGAAGAACTTCCACAAGTCCTATGGGCATATCGAACGATGCCGCATTCAACCACAAAGGAATCACCCTTCTGATTAGCAGACGGAACGGAAGCAATAATCCCCGTAGAGATCGAGGAAGGGTCACCTAGAGTGGTCCATTACAATGAAGAAGCCAACTCCCAACCTCAAAGGGAAGAGCTCTAAAACATCGAATGGCTTCCAGATATAATCAAAAGGTAGTGCCAAGAAGTTTCGCTAAGAACGATCTCATCCTAATCAGAAATGATATTGGAACAACTCGACCCGGAAAAGGAAAGCTGGCAGCAAACTGGAAAGGACCCTACCGAGTCATAGAAGTACTTGGGAAGGGCTACTACAGACTAGCCGAACTTGTCGAACGAGAACTTCCTAGGTTGTGGCACGCCTGCAACCTAAGAAGGTACTATAGTTAAAGAAGGTAAAAGATCTCATCATAGGATGCACTCTTTTTCCTGAAAAGGTTTTTTAATGAGGCACCAAGTTGAGATCCAGAAATTATCCGACTCAAAAGGATAAAAACCCTATATGTACATATTTTCATTTTTCATTTTAAATAAAATATATTAGACGTTCTACAAGTCTTCAAGACGCATTAATCTGAAACATTCATCGTCCGATTATAAAGCGACAGATTGGCAGAAAGTGAAACAAATTCACTGCACAATCACGATAAAGACCAACAGAGATGAAAACCAAATTCATCTAAAGGTCGACTAAACGAGGATTTAATCCACCTTCCACAAATCAGCAAAGATGAAAACAGAATAATGCAAGTTATCGAAAGTGATCCATAGAAAGGACCTGACGAGGTCCTAATGGATTGCTAAATAACAACTTAAAAGACTGGCCGACGTTAAGAAGTCGGACCAAGTCAAACCAAGTTATAAGTAAACCCTGGAAAGAGGTCTGGCCAACCCTATAAAAGAGGATTACTTTAACTTAGAAGGGCACGACATGACGAAGTCGGCCCAAAACACAAAAGTTATAAAAGTAATCCCTGAAAGAGACCTGAACAAGGTCCGAAAAAGAGGATTACAAAAATAACTTAGAAGGGAACGACATGACGAAGTCGGCCCAAAACATAAAGTTATAGAAGTAATCCCTGAAAGAGACCTAAACAAGGTCCAAGAAAAAGGATTAAAAAATAACTCAAAAGGCCCGACACGAAGAAGTCGGCCCAAAACATAAAGTTATAGAAGTAATCCCTGAAAGAGACCTGAACAAGGTCCAAGAAAGAGGATTATAAAATAACTCAAAAGGGCCCGACATGAAGAAGTCGGCCCAAAACATAAAGTTATAGAAGTAATCCCTGAAAGAGACTTGAACAAAAGTCCAAGAAAGAGGATTACAAAATAACTCAAAAGGGCCCGACACGAAGAAGTGGGCCCAAAACATAATGTTATAGAAGTAATCCCTGAAAGAGACTTGAACAAAAGTCCAAGAAAGAGGATTACAAAATAACTGGATACGACATAACGATTTCGGGAAGGACCCGACATGACGAAGTCGACCCACATAAAGGTGCGAAAGCTACACTTGGCAGAGACCTCACAAAACATCCACACAAAACAGGATTTTTAGCCTCAAAGGAATCAAAGCTACAAGCGCAAAGGAGGTCGAACAGCAAGGCTCCAACATTCTCAAAACCCAGAAAGATGCCAAGTCCAGCGCAAATAAGCATGATATAAAAATGCGAAGTTATAACAAGCTTCAGAGGCCACCAAAATCTGCCCCAAAAGCTTGGAAGTTACTTTTGTTTTTCAAAATAAAATTGCTAAACAAGCAACTAAGAAGTGTCAACAGCTAGCAAAACATTAATAAAGAGTTTAAAAGCCCACAAGCCGGACAATATACACAAACAGATATGAAATTCAGTCAAACATCAGAAGGCTTCTTAGTAGCTTTAGTACGGGGAGAAGGAGGGCAAGCCTGGAGAGGCACTTCATCCACTGTACCATCGTCCCTATTCAGAATTTGGCAATCAGGATCTAATTCTGGATGAACGACCCCAGACGAAGGAACTGTGAAAGTCGACACTTTGGCATCAGGCACAGAGGGAGGTCCGACATCATCATCATCCAGGTCATCGGGGACAATCTTACCATCCCTCACAATATTGTCTAAGCTGAAGAGAGTAAGGTCAACCTCAGGAGCAAGAACTTGAACCTGCTCCTTCAGGTTCTCATAAGCAGCATTTACGCTGCCGACTAGGTGACCTTGGAGATCGGAGTAATCAACCCGAGCAGACTCCAACTCCTCCCTCAGATGCATCACCTCCCGATAGGATGTGACATAACTGTCTTTATGCCTCAATGCAGTGTCCTCGGCCAACCTCACAGAAGCCGCCAGGGTGAGAGAGCTAGCCTTCTCGTTTTTCAGCTCCTTCTCCAATTTGGCTACTTTTACTTCAAGCTCCTCCTTCAGGCCCTTCATCCGATCGAACTCCTGTTTAGCCTCCTCCATGAAGGCTTTGGTAGCGTGAAGGGGAAGATGTTGGGCAGTCCGATATAGGGCAGCTCTCATATATGCCATCTTAATGCTACTCCGAGTTATAAAATCTAAATGGTAGAGGAGCGATACATCATCCATGGGGAGGGAACCATAAGGACCGATTTGTTGATCAACAAACTCCACCGCATCGAAGTCAGGAGCATCAAGGTTGAAAGGCTCAATTGTTTTTTGTTTCTTGTTGGGAGGAGCACTAGAAGTAGCGGCAGAAATCTGTAGAGGGCGGCCAGACAAACCCGAGGAGTAGGGATCACCTTCCTCGGCCCAGGAGAACTCGGCACGGGCGGCTTCACCGGAACCTGAGAAGATCCCTCTCCTGTCACTTTGGCCGAGATATTTTGAGCAGCAGCAGCCTTCCTTGCCTTTTTGAAGGCCTTCATGGAATCATTGTTTTTAGACATCTCTGAAAATACAAAATCAACCATAGTAAGGGGTTACAATCACAAAAAGAGGAAGCAAAACTAAGAAACAAGTAAAAAAACAAGTTAGACAGTATCCAAAGCAGTTCAAACCAGGGACGGGTCACTCAAAAACTTTTTTGTATCAAGATGGGGTGGTTCCCCTCATAAATCTTCAAGAACAATTACAAAAGCCCGCTCAACCTCATCAAGCATCTCCCATGTATAACGAGACACTCTCACATCCTTTTGCCATTCTAGAGGGAAAGCAAGCTCGTCATTCTCATCAAGAAAAAAAGGGGCGGACCCCTCAACAGCGCGGACTCTAAAGAAATAATTCTTAAAATCCTTAAAAGACTCATCGTACATGGCGAAAACTTTATGCCCCTGGGCAGACCTAAAAGAAACCCAGGAAGCCTTCTTTTTGGAAGAAGCTCCAGGCTTGGTAGAAAAAAAAAAGATAGAGGAAAAGAGTCTGAGAAGGTGTTACGCCTAACTCTTGGCAAAGCAGCTGAAAGATCTTGATAAAACCCCAGGAATTCGCATGAAGCTGGGATGGGGCAATGTTACGCGACCACAACAAGTCAGTCTCGAAAGCAGTAAAAGGAAAAGTAATGTCCAACTGGCTGAAGAAATATTCATAGGCATAGAAGAAGGGACGCTCCCCCTCGACCGAAGTAGGAAAACAAACCCTCTCGTCAGAGTCGGGCGCTACAAGCTCATAATCCCTCTCCCGGGCACCGCCACCACAAACTCTATGATGTTTCGTCAGCTCTACACAAAACCCAGCATCCACCACAGAGACACAAATTAAGACAAGGGAGTCCAGCCAATCGGACATCCCCTCGGGAACTTTAGAAGACATCTCTACAATATTATTGCGAAAAGACATGGCCAAACTAGTTCTACAAACAAGAAAAGAAGATTGGATTACTAAAAAACATCCTGGACGAAATCAGAATAACTCGGCCAACATAATCCAGTACAGAACAAGCAACAAAAGAAAACCCCAAGACCCGTACCAAAAAGATCCAGGGGCATCCTTTGAAGGCAGTTTACAGGACAAGGATTTAGGAAAACAGGCATACGTCTCGACACAAGAAAACAACAAAACCTTCTCTGTTCTACAACCAAAACGACACCTCAAAGGCCACAAGCCACAAATCAAACACGGCCATCCAAACGAGCTACCTCCCAGACTCACCGTCCCAGTTCAAAATAAAAAACGACGGCAGATAGCAACAAAATGTTCAGAAGAAGTAGTCATCAAAGACGCACCCCAAACAAACAAAGAAAATCCTAACAAGCGATGAGGAAGGCTAATCAACAGGGCAAAAGTCAAGCTATCATTTTGAAAACTACTGTTATTTAAGCAAGATACAATCTTTTCAAAAAACAGCCAGAAGCGACAGTAGAACATGCGAAACCCTAGGAAGCATCAACAGAAACACCAGGGGTATGCGCAAAAACGAAAAAGGAAAAACCAGAGAAAAATATGCCATAGTAACAAGCAAGCACAAGGCTACAAAAAGGATCAAGCTTTTCCAAACATACATTCAGTCAGAATTAAGGCATTATCAGAAAAGAAGAACCAACCTGAACAAAGGAAGAAGTTTTCGTACAAGATCGAAGACGTAGAACAGAATCGCCTCTCGAGCAAAGAAAAACACCAAGAAATCACCAAAGGACGTCGCAGGGAAGATATGTGAAAACTACAAACTTCAGGAAACATATAGGGAGAAGGGAAACCGTTTTTGTGTGTAAAGTTTAAAATAAAAAGCCAAGGGGAATGGGGCATTAAAAGCTAATTAATGAGTGTATTAAACCCTTGTGCCTTCCCAAGAACAGAGCGCTTTAAATAAAGAAAACGTTCCACATTCAAAAAGAAGACTTTACAAAGAAGAAGTCGGCCTCGCCAGAAAAGGATCAAAGTCATAAATTTAAGACTCAACCTCCCAAAGAAAGACCGAGCTCGACCAGGAGCACTGTTCATACCCTGGGTCGAGCTGTCCGACCCGGGATGATAGCGACAAAGCGACCGACCTTCGCAGGTCAGATTATCCGACCTCTTTTTAAAGAGCTCGGTCAATTCGATAGGAAAGCCTAGTAAAGGGCCCAAATAGAGGAACACGACCCAAATCCAAAGGAAGCCCAAGCCTACAGAGATAAAGGTGGTTTCCTTGAAGATAAGATGACCTCACTCAAAAACAAGATAAGATAAGATAACTAACTTATCTTATCTAAAAGGGTCACTCTACACCATTATAAATACACTGGAGCACCCAGGTATAACTCATACTCTGATTCTACTAAAAACCTGTTTAATACCCATGCTAACTTAAGCATCAGAGTCTCTTGCAGGTACCCCCCACCCTCCGGTGACTAAGGATCAGTAGTGCAGCCAGTCCAACAAGTCGGACACGACAGCTCCGGCCGCCACCCATCAGCCGGACACGTGATCTCCGACCAATATAGAAGATCTCATCCGAGATCGACCTACAGTTTCAGGTAACCCTCGGAATAGGACCCGTCCACCTGCCAATATACCAAACATATTAGAAAACCCAACAATGCAAAACGCAGTCAACAAAAGACAGAACTTTACCTATATAAGCTCTTAAGCCATCTCTATCACCAGAATCATACAAATTCAAAAGCTCAGGGATAGACAAACACACCCCGTCAGCAAAACACTCAACCAAATAGTCTAAAAGATAATCCTCCTCCTGACTCCGCTCAGTAGCCTCAAGGATTTGATTTGGTTCAGAACACAAATAAAGAGGGAACTTCTTGACGTTAGGATTTTTGCGAGTAAAGAATTTTATAAAAACAGTCGCGTTGTAGGTATAGTTTCTAAACCAACATAAATCCCTTTGTACAAACGTTTTGGTTGTCACAAGTAACAAACCCCTTAAAAATTGATAACCGAAGTATTTAAACCTCGGGTCGTCTTCTCAAGGAACTGCAGGGAAGTATGTTCTTATTATTGGTTATGGAGATTGTAAATTAGGGTTTTTAAGATGAGGAACAAGTAATTTAAATTGCAATTAAAATAAGTAAAAGATTGTAAAGTAAATAAATGACTATAAAATAAACTTTTGGCAAGGTATGAGAAATTAGAAGTCCTATCCTAGTTATCCTTATCAATGATGATGAAGATTGAATCTTAATTCCACTTAGTTGGCCTTTACTTAAAGTAAAGAAAGATCAAGTGACTAATTAGTTTGATCGTTAAATCCTAGTTAATCCCTAAGGAAAGATTGGGATTATTGAAGTTCAATTCAATAAGCAAAGATAAAAATTATCGATCATGTTGAGTTGGATAACTCCTGAGTTACTGATTTCTTAACCAAGACCAAAGGGAGAAAAATAAATCTACTGGAATAAAAATGTCTTCAGATTGGAAGCAACAGTAACATAAATAAAAGAAAGCAATCATAAACTGAAATACCTCAAATAACATTAATTCAAAGAATAATCTGTAACATAGAAGAATTCATAAATTAAATTGAGAAGATAAATAAAAAGGGAATATTGAACCTGATAAAAAGAGATAATCCTGAAAGTGAATAAAATCCTAATTCTAAATCCTAAAAGAGAGAGGAGAGAACCTCTCCCTCAAAACTACTTCTAAATCATGAAAAGTAACTAATTGGAGACTCTCTTCTGAATGGATGCATTCCCTTACTTCATAACCTCTGATCTGTGCCTTCTGGACTTGGATTTGTGCCAAAAAGGGCTTCAGAAATCGCTGGGAGCGTTTTCTGTCATTTCTGGTGCGTAGCCTCTGTCACACGTCCGCCTGGGTCACGCAGTCGCGTCAATTGGAGTTTTCCTTGCCACACAGTCGCTTTAGTCATGCGTCCGCGTCATTTGCGTTTCGCTTAAGGCGCGCGGTCGCGTCAATCATGCGGTCGCGTCACTGCCAGTTTCCTCAAAAACTCCGTTTTGTGCTTTCCTTCCAATTTTGTATGTTTCCTTTCCATCCTTTAAGTCATTCCTACCTTAGAAGATCTGAAACTACTAATCTCTGAAAACACTTAACACACATATCAGGGCATCTAATGGTAATAAGAGAGGATTAATATTAGCAAATATATGGCCAAAGTAGTATGTTTTCAATCATAGCACAAAATCAGGAAGGAGAATGTAAACTCATGCAAATAGTATGAATAAGTGGGTAAAGAGTTGATAAAAACCACTCAATTAAGCACAAGATAAACCATAAAATAGTGGTTTATCAACTACTCAACACACGAATCACGGCATCGAATAGGAATAAAGGGTAATTAAAATAATTACTTTTAAAGCGTAGGAAACATGTTTTTCACATACATCACATAATACGGAAGGGAAAGTAAAACCATGCAATTTATATGAATAAGTGAGTGAAGAATTTAATAAATCACTTAAATTAGGAACAAAATATATCAAAATATGGGTTTATCACTTCTCAATCAATTCATCATCCAGATAAAAAGGATACTCAGTTTCCACAGAACGAACCTTAACAAATAGGGATTTGAAATTTTTAAAAGAAGACTTGTAAAGTAGGAAAAGAGAACGACCAGGGAAACTGCTGAGACAAACCCACATCCCCTTACGAACCCCTTTCGACTGAAACAAAGAAAAAAATAAAGATAAAGAACACGGGAAGGATAGAAACCCCATTAGACACTGAAAGGCACGAAGAAATACCCAGGAATTTGGATGTAACTGAGAAGGCGCACAGTTAAGCTGGGTCAACACGTCACACTCGAAAGCAGAGAAAGGAAAATGAAAGCGCAACTCGGTTAGACACGGCGTGTACATATAAAAGTACTGCCAGTCACCTCTCCTCTCACAAACCCTATCTTCACCAGAACAAGGAAGAAGATCAATCAATAGACCAGAGCCACTCCTCACAAAGTTTAACCTATCTAAATCCCACAATGAGTCAACACTAGTGTAAGACGAAGAACGGGTCCTGACGTCGTCATGCACCCAGTAATATGGATCATCCTCCCTAACCTCAACAGCTTTCAACTTCTCTTTCTATTTTTCTCTCGCCATTACTGAAAGAAGAAACGAAAATGGATAAACTAAAAAAGAGGAACTAACCTTTGGAAGTCATGGTCAGTCAAAGAGGAAGAAAGAATTTCGAAGAAAGTAGAATGTTAAAAAATGCAGCAGAAATTAAGACAGCCCACTAAATTAGTAGGCAAACTAAGAAATACAACCGTTCCAAAACCTTGAAAACCCAAATGCCAAAAAGGGGGGTAATTAATGAAAGAACGATTCACCACACTCTCTTGAAAACAAAAGCTTCCTACCAAAACTGTTACGCTTTTATTTTTCTGGCTCAAGGAAAAGCCCAAAATACAAATACCCGAGCTGAGAACAACAAAACAAATAACCTTGCCCGTCAACCGATGTCCACGGACAAGCTTGGGGGCTATGACGTGTACCCCTCAAATATCGGCAATCACCCTCTCATCTAACTAACCAAATATCTCAGCCCTGAACAAAGCCCAACCATAACTCAGTCAAAGTCACACGTAAGTCAGACCTTATCTAAGGCCCGTTACTAATAAAACAAACCCCACCAAGAATATCATAGCAAACCCAAAAGAACAGAACCCCAGCTCACCTATAAAATGGAAACAGGCAAGCTCAAAGTCTCAGGTCACAATACACTCTCACCTTTACTTATTACTCTTAGTTTGAATACCTTCCTGACATGAGCGTCGGAGTACTTTTTGCAGGTGCTCCCGCTGCCGTGTTTCGAAAGAGCCAAGGTTAACTCCGAGCACATTCCTGAGGCGACTTATAGCTCTCCCCTAAAGCAGATAGCCTCGCTGAAGATACATACCTCGGCCAAAGCTGAACGGAACACTAATTAATTTAAAAATCTATTTTCTAAAATTAAAATAATATCTTTTCCTAATTATAAAAAATAAAGTTTAAATCAGAATTAATTATAGCACTCAGCGATTTCTGCGTTTCCTGCACGTGGCGCATGTCACGCGTACGTGTCGATGGTCTTCTTCGCGTGTCACGCGTACGCGTCAGGTACGCGCACGCGTCGCTGTGCAAATCTCCAAATCACGCGCACGCGTCAGGTACACACACGCGTCGCTCCTCGCTGGTCATCTTCTTTAATTCTTTTGCTCCTTCCATTTGTGCCAGCTTTCTCTCCATCAAACCCAACCAAATGCTACCTAAAATAAACAGAATTGCACACGACTCAAAGTAGCATCCATAGTGGCTAAAAGATAATTAATTTTTGATTAAACTCAACAAATTAAATGCAAATTCACTAGGAAAAGATAGAAAAGATGCTCACACATCACTACTCCCAGAAAGAAAGTGTTTTCAATGTATGATGAGTCCTTTCGCCACTTCAAAAACTATTACTTCTAGGTCCGAGCTATTGAGGGAGCTCAGCCTTTTTTCTTAGATGAAAATAATGTACCTACTTTTCCTTTATCGTGGCAAGAGAATGTGGTAGTAGTCAAGTATCCCTGGGAGAGTCTGAGTGAGTTCAAGCAGGCTTTTGTGAGTGTGTTAGAGGAAAACTAGGGAGAGCCTCCTCATCTTGACACGAAGAGGTTTCTGGGAGATCCTTCCCTCCTTCATGCTGAATTGGGTAGTGACCAACTTCTTTTCTATAGTTTTACTTTGTGGTTGAATTTTTCCTCTTTCTGTTTGTGACTTATTTTCTTGGTTTCTGTTTTGCAGAGATGGTGAAATCTACAGACTCCATGAAATGCTTTCGTAGGGCGAAGAAAACAACAGCTGCTCAAAACATCTCGGCGAAGGCTTTTGGAGAAGGATCTTCACAAGTTCATCCAAAGAAGCCGGCCTCGGACACTTCTGGACCGAGGAAGATCATTCCGACTCCCAAGGTTCGTGTGGTTCCTTCCGACCCTCTCCAGCCGACTTCTGGTGCTGCCTCTTCTCCTATTACTGGTCTTCCTCCAAAGAAGTAAAAGACTGTTGGTCCCTATGACTTGAATGCCCCTGATTTTGACCCCGTGGGGTTTGTTGACAATCAGATTTCTCCTTATGGCCATCTTCCAATGGACGATGTGTCCATCCTTCGTCACTTGGATTTCATCAGCAGCAATAGTATTCGAATGGCCCATATAGGTGTAGCCTTGTTCCGTACTGTCCAGGGTTCCCCATCCATGTGACTCAGGCATTTATGGAGGATGGTAAATTAGAATTTGATCGAATCAAGGGGATGAAGGATGAGCTTGATGCTAAGGTGGAAAATTGGAGCTAGATGTGGAAAAAGAGAAGTCCCTAGCTACTACTGCTGAGGCTGCTATGAATCTGGCCGAGGAGACGGCGAAAAAGCATAAAGATAGTTATACTCGTACTTTTGGCGAGCTGTTGGAGGCCAGGGAGAGGATTCAGTCTACCCAGGCTGAGTATACCGAGCTTCAGGGTCATCTTGTGGGCTGTGTGACTGATGCTTATGAGAACTTGAAAGCCCAGGTCCGAGTTCTTGCCCCTGAGCTCGACCTGACTCTCTTCAGTTTGGATAATGTAGTAGAGGACGACTTCTTCAAAGCTTCTGCCGCCACGATTTCTTCAACTCCTTCGGCTGAGGTCAACCTTCCCGAATCTGATCCTAATGTTCAAATTCTCAATCGGGAGGACAAAACTGTCGATGCCACTCCTTTGAAGACCATTCCTCCTCTTTCAGCCACGGACGCTACTTCTGGGGAGACTTTGGACCCCTTGTGATTTCTTGATTTTTTTGTATAGCCCGGCTTGTGGGTTTTTGAACTCGGGTTTTTTGTAACTTTTAATGTGGTGGACTCTCTTGACTTTAGTTGCTTCTATGCAACTTTATAAGTAGAAAAAACAAAACACTTTGAACTCTTTAGGCCATCTTTTAGGTGGCCTTCTGAGTCTTTAATGATAGCTGTGTTTCTCTTGATATGTTGATCGTACTTTTGCAACCTTTGCAAATATTTGTAGAGAGTTGGTACTTTGCTGTCCGACCTCTTTTTGATCATTTCTTGTTTTGTCCACTTTCTGCTTGGTCGAGGTGGTCCATGGGGCTAACTTGTCCGACCACTTTTTAGTGTTCTCATAGAACCTTTTTAGTTAGTCTGAACAATTTTGATAGCCTTGTTGGAGTCGTGGCTTTTTGGGTGATGTTGTGTCCCTTTTAGCGCACACTGTTTGAGCCTTTGCGAGGTGTCTTTGTCCCTTTTTAGTGATCCTTTCATTGGTCCGACTTCTCCTGTCAGTCCTTCTTAAGTTATTTTTAGTAGTCCATTTTTAGTTAGACCTTGTCAGGCTGCTTTTTATGGATTACATTTTATAACTTCTTGCATTAATCTGTTTTTATCGCTTTCACCTTGCCGACTTTTTTGTAATCGGGCGATGAATTTGGTTTTCATCTTTCCGACCTCTTTGTAATCGGGCGATGAATTTGGTTTTCACCTTGTCGACCTCTTTGTAATAGGGGGATGAATTTGGTTTTCACCTTGCCAACCTCTTTGTAATCGGGCGATGAATTTTTGCGCTCAGATTAATGCGTCTTGGTAGGAAACTTTTTAGGGAATCTGAAAAACTTTATTCAAATGGAAAATAGGAATATAAACAAGAATATATACATATGAGTGCTTACCCTTCTAAGTCGAGCAATTTTGTAGATCTTGGCCTGGCGCCTAATTAAAAAACCCTTTCAGGAAAAAGAGTGCACCTTGGCCTAAGATCTTTATTACTTTCTAACTATAGTACCTTCTTAGGTTACAGGCATGCCATGACCTTGGTAGCTCTCGCCCCTCGAGGTCGGACACTTTGTAGTAGCCTTTTCCCAGTACCTCTATAACTCGGTAAGGTCCTTTCCAGTTAGCTGCTAGCTTCCCTTCTCCTGATCGACCTGCTCTGATATCATTTCGGATCAAGATAAGATCGTTGTTGGCGAAACTTCGCTGGACTACCTTCTGATTATACCTTAAAGCCATTCGACACTTTAGTGTTTTTTCTCTAATCCGAGCACTTTCTCAGACTTCTAGAAGTACGTTGAGCTCTTCCTTTTACCTTTGGAAGATCCCTCTTCCAACTCTACTGGGATCATTGCCTCCATTCTGTAAGCGAGTTGGAAGGGTGATTCTCCAGTGGTGGAGTACAGAGTTTTCCGATATGCCCATAGGACTTGTGGGAGCTCTTTGGCCCAAGCTCCCTTTGCGTCCTGTAGTCTCCGTTTTAACCCAGCTAGTAGGACTTTGTTGGCAGCTTGTGCCTGTCCGTTGGCTTGTGGGTGTTCTATGGATGTAAATTGGTGCTTTATTTTCAAGTCATCTACCAAGTTCCTGAAACCTGTGTCAGTGAATTGGGTGCCATTATCTGTGATGATAGAGTAAAGGACCCCGAACCTTGTAATAATGTTCCTATATAGAAATTTCTGACTTCTTTGAGCGGTGGCATTAGCTAGGGGCTCTGCCTCAATCCATTTTGTGAAATAGTCTACCCCTACAATGAGGAACTTGACTTGTCCCGACCCCTGGGGAAAGGGTTCGAGGAGGTCGATCCCCCATTTTGCAAATGGCCAGGGTGATGTAACACTAATGAGCTCCTTTGGTGGAGCGATATGGAAATTAGCATGCTTCTGACATGGTGGGAACGTTTTAACGAACTCAATTGCTTCTTTTTGTAAGGATGGCCAGAAGAACCCTGCTCGGAGTACCTTTTTGGAAAGAGCTCGTGCCCCCAAGTGGTTGCCACACATGCCACTGTGTACTTCTTCCAAGACTTCCCTTGTATTGGAAGTCGGTATGCATTTTAGGAGGGGTGTTGAGATCCATCTCCTATATAAGATGTCGCCCACTATAGTGTAGTACTGTGCTTCTCGTATTAGCCTCTTTGCCTCCTTCTTATCTGTAGGGAATGTCTCTGACTTGAGGTAGTTGATTAGGGGGGCCATCCATCCTTGATCCTTATCTGATATGGTTAGGACCTTTTCTTCATCCGAGATCGATGGCCTTTGCAATGTTTCCTGAATAAGGCTTCTGTTATTGTTCCCTAGTTTGGTGCTGGCTAGTTTTGAGAGTACATCCGCCCGAGCATTCTGTTCTCGAGGTATATATTAGACCTCATATTCCTCGAACTGTCTGAGCTGTTCTCTAGTTTTGTCCAGATATTTCTTCATGGTAGGATCCTTAGCTTGGTAGCTCCCTTCTATTTGTGAGGTAACTACTTGTGAATCACTGAAGATGGTAAGCTTTTGAACTCCTACCTCCTTAGCCAGCCTCAAACCAGCCAGTAATACCTCATATTCGGCATGATTATTTGAAGCAGGGAATTCGAACTTTATCGAGAGTTCGATTTGGGTTCCCTGATCGCTTTCTATTAGCACACCTGCGCCACTCTCGGTTATGTTTGAAGAGCCGTCCACGTAGAGATTCCATTTTGTGGGAGTTCCCGGGGTATCAGTGAACTTGGCAATGAAGTCAGCCAGATACTGTGATTTGATGGCTGTCCAAGCTTCATATTAAAGATCGAACTTGGATAACTCGACTGCCCACTACAGGATTCTTCCAGCTAAGTCTGTCTTCTGTAGGATGCCTTTTATGGGCTGGTTGGTCCGAACCTTGATAGTGTGAGCTTGAAACTAAGGGCGAAGTCGTCGAAAAGCGAGTATGAGAGCATAGGCGAACTTTTCTATCTTTTGATAGTTTAGCTCGGCCCCTTGTAGAGCTTTGCTGATGATGTAGATGGGTTGTTGCCCACTTTCGTCTTCTCTGACTAGTGTTGAGGCTATTACCCGATTTCCTACTACGAGGTATAATATGAGTGCTTCTCCTTCCCGTGGTCGGGTAAGAATGGGTGGTTTCCCCAAGAATTTATTGAAATCTTGGAAGGTGATGTCTGGAATTCACACCCCACATAAAAATGATGAATTTGTTCTTTTGGCAAGTGCAGCAAAAATTATCATCGAGTAATAACCCACAGTGGAGTGGGATCGTATCCACGGAGATTGGTAGATTTAAGAATCTTTAATTAGTTGGTGAATTAGTCAAGCTAAGCAGAATAAATGGTGATTGCAGAATTGTAAATAGGAAGAAACATAAATGACTCAAAAGTAAATGTAAACAGTAAAGTGCAGAAAAGAAAATGGCAATAATGTAAAGTGCAGAAATGTAAATGACTTAATTATAAATGGAAATGGGGATTTGCAGAATGTAAAGAAAGCTATAAAGAAAGTGGAAGATAAAAATAAGGGGAATTCATTGAGATCAGGAGATGTTGTCTCTTTAGATTAAATCCAGTTCATATCCTCGTCAATCATGCAACTCATTGACCTCTTGGCAATCATGATTGATTGAGCCCCAATTCCTTGGTGACTCAATCTCTCAGATCTTGATCAATAGCCAATTCCTTGGTCTAATTTCTCATGAAGAGAGATATGCTTGGTCCCTGATTATACCACACATCATCATAGGTCCAAGTAGAGGGAGGATTATATGTCACCATATCCAAACACCAAAACCCAGATCCTACTCAAGTGTGAGAATGGATTTCTAGCATGTTTTTATGTTTCCTTTTCCAAGGTTCCCATCAAACTCATTTTGCATTCAACCCCTTTTCCAAGGTGATTAAACACTAGCATTAAAACAAAATTCCTTCTAGCAAATCAAAGAGAAGATGAAGAGAAGAAGAAATTTACTATCATTAATCCATCAAGTACAACAGAGCTCCCTCTCTCAATGAGAGGGAATTTAGCTACTCATGGCTTGGAGAAAAGTATATGAGATGGAAGAGATAAAGTGAAAAGTAAATCTAACTATAGCTAACAGCTCAACTGCTTAACCCCTTTCCCAGTACTTCCAGGGGTTATTTATACTACTTCTAACACTAAAAAATAAAGAAAATACAAAAGTGAAAAGAAAAATACAATTTGGAGGGAAAAGAAACTCAATAAACGTGATCTTCCAGCTGGCGTGTGACTGGCGCTTCAGTGACGTGCCACGCCCAGCTCTAAATCTGGCTTGGCGTGCCACGCTCAACTCCTCAAGTGGCACGTCCTCCTTCTTAGGCATCCCTGGCGTGCCACGCCTTCGAGCCCAAGTGGCACGCCCAGGGTTCTTTAAGCACTTGTGTAGCCTGGCGTGCCACCCCTTCAACTTCAAATGGCACGCCCAGGCCTTCTCCATCTTCTTCTTGCTTCTGGAAAGTTGAACTAGCGTGGCACGCCTTAGGTTTGGCGTGCCACGCCCATTATGTGAGCTTGGTCTTTCTCTCTGGAAAACTGAACCAGCGTAGCACATCTAGGGTTTGGTGTGCCACACCCATTTGTGTGCTTGGTTCCTTCATTGGCGTGCCACGCCCAGAACTCAAGTGGCACACCCCAGGTCTTCTTCTTGTTGATGGCTGATGTTAGCGTGTGACGCCTGAGTCTCAAGTGGCACGATGAAGTGATAAATGGTAGCTTGCGTGCCATGCCTTCGATACCAAGTGGCACGGCCATATGGTTGGCCTCTTAACTCTTCTTCTGGAAAATATAACTGGCGTACCACACCCAGTATTTTGCCTTGGTCCAGTGGCTGGCATGCCACACCTGGTCCTTCAGGTGGCACGCCAAAGTGAGAGTTGAGAGCTGGCGTGCCACGCCTTCGATACCAAGTGGCATGCCCAACCTTTTTGGCTTTCAACATCTTCTCTGGAAACTTGTACTGGCATGCCACGCCTTGATGCTCAAGTGGCACGCCCACTTCAATGTGGCTCTATCCAGCTTGGCATGCCACGCCTGGCTCTTCAAGTGGCATGCCAAAGTGACAATTTAGAACTGGCATGCCATACCTTCGATACCAAGTGGCACGCCTAGCCTTTTGGGTCTTCAATGTTGCTCTCTGGAATCTTGTACTGGAGTGCCACGTCCTGATGCTCAACTGGCACGCCCCTTTAGTGTGATACTTTTCAACCTGGCGTGCTACTCCTGACTCTTCAAGTGGCACGCCCAAGTGACTTTTGAAGCTGGCGTGACAGCTTCGATACCAAGTAGCACGCACAGGTGATGATCTCTTCTGGAGTGATGAACTGGCGTGCCATGCTCATGGCTAAAGTGGCACGCCCATATTGTGTGGTGGGCTAGGCGTGCCATGCCCAGCATGGCGTGGCACACCCCTTTAGTGGCCTTCAACATTGCTCTTTGGAAAATTACACTGGCGTGCCACGCCCAGTTTCTGGCGTGCCACGCCTATGTAAAATGTTCAACTGTGCTTCTCTGGAATTCGTAACTGGCGTGCCACGCCTATATAAATAGCTTGAGGATCCTTTCTGGAATTTAGTACCGGAGTGCCACGGTCAGTTCTTGGCGTGCCACACCCATGCATTTTTGTGGCGTTTGCTCCAAGTGACACGCCAGCTTCACACGCCCATCTTATTTTGTTATTTTCTTCCTCTTTTTTGATGTCTTTTTCACCTGAAATTTAGCATAAACCCATTTCAAAGCAATGTACCATAATATTCATCATATAATGCATGAATTTCAATGATCAAATGAGATTATGCTCTTTTATGGTCCTTTTTATGCAATAAAAAAGGGTAGATGATGCAAGTCATCACAACACCAAACTTAAGCTTTGCTTGTCCCAAGCAAATCACTGTGGGTAGTTCTTAGATAAATTGAGACTTGACCTTGAATGGATGCAACATTACTAAGGATGAGGCTAAGTGTTTAACACATGAACATTTCTATTTCAATGTCATAAAGAACTCCTAGGTTCTTGATGGTTATTCTAAGTATAAGCTTTAGGGGTCCTTTTTATTGAATGTCACCTTGAAGTAGCAAGAGTTATTTCTTTTTCTTTTGGTTGTTCTTTCCTTTTTCACTTTCTCTTTTTCATTGACCACGGCTCTAAATGTTTTGTCTCAAGACAATCCTTTAGTTAGGCTTTCAATTAGCACTCCCAAACCAGTTGGCTTTAGGGTACTAGGTGTTGAAACACCCCTAAGAATTTACTTGCCCAGGTCTCTTCTTGACATATCTTCACCACAAGCATCTACTAGGTTCTCTAACTCTTTTGAGATATTTAGTGTTTCTTTCCATCCTAGTAGTTGATTCTCAGAGCCTTGGGTCTTTATTGCTTACTACTTCTTGGTTCTATAGATATTCAAAGGACACCCTTCTACTTCTACTTGTCCTACCTTCTAAGCCTAATTGTTCTTCATGACTCATTTTCTTCCCATTTTAGTCAAGGTTCTTCACTTAATTCCTTATCTCTTAGTTTTTGAACATTCCCAGTTGGTCTTAGTCTCTTTTGTTCTTATTTTTGTAACACTCACAATAACTCTTATGGAACAAACTAATCTTTTATTGATGTGGATGAAACTTGACTAACATTGCATTTTCTTTCTTGTAATTGAAAAAGACTCATAAAAGACTTCATGCATAAAATAAAACTAAGCATCAAAACATAAACTATCCTAACATTACAACTTTATTTTTAAAAAGAAATTCAAACATAAAGAACTTAAACAGAAATTCAGAATTTTGAGATTGTCAACCATGGAACTCAACAACCTTGAGCAGCTTTAGTTCATTGGCCCTTTTCCCTTGTCTTTCTCTTTAGAGGGGGAGGAGTCATCATCATCCTTTTAAGAGGATCCCTCTTGAGCCTTTGTGTCCTTGGGCTTCCAGAATGCTACCCTCATGTGATTCCTTTCATCCTCCTTGTGCTTGGCCAGAATTTCGTCTTGTCTTGCACTCAACTCCTCCATTTCTTGCATGAACGTTGGGTATCCAGGGTTTAAAGTAGCCACAACATTACACAAGTGATTCAGCTTCGCTTCTGTGTTGATATCATATTGCTTCCTTGAAATAGTTCTGGCATCATAAAGATTCCTAAACTCAGCAAGGTTCCTCTGCTGCCATTTATTTTGCTCCACTACCTTGTTGAGTGCGCTTTGCATATCTTTCCAATCAAACTGTTCTTGCTGCTCCTTCCACATATGCTTCAAGCTCCCTTGGAGTTGCTGTATGTTCTGGTTCACTTGGTTCTATTGTTGTTGTTGATTATCCTTGAGTTGGTTGACATCCTCTCTCAAATGGTGTATGTCTCCCTTCATTTGGTGTATGTCTCCTTGAACTTGCTCCCAGTTAAAATCTTCAAAAAATTGTTGATATTTTTGGTATTGTTGATATAATAGTAGTTGAAGTGCTAGGTGATGTGGTTACTCCTATTCTTGTTGTGGTTGTCCTTGTGGCACATGAGCATGTCCTCTATCCCTTCTCCTCTCAAATGGGTTGACAGCCACCACTTTGGCCATCTTTTTGGCCGTTATGGGCTTGTCTTGTTCTACCAACACCTCATCAATAATCTTCTCCACCCCTGCTTCATCATACAACTTTTGGATGATGCTGGGGAATGCTAGCCTTGTGCTATCCTTGGTGCTTTTCGGCACCCTCTTAATGTTGTTGGCTATCATCTCCCCAACATTCTATTCTCACTTTTCATGATGTTGTATATGAGCATAGCCCTTTCCACTGTAACCTCAGAAGTGTTTGAAGTGGGGTTGAGGGATCTTCTCACAAAATCTAGCCACGCTCTAGCTTGGGGGCTCAAATCTCTCCTCCTCAACTGGTTGGGTCTCCCATCTTTATCTCTAATCCATTGCACGTGCAACACACAAATATCATTGAGGATTTCATCAAATCCTGGGTCTTCTTGCTTCATCATTTCTTTATAGCTCCGAGTGGAGTTTGTTTATCTCACCATGAACATCCTATCTATGTTAGAGGGACTGTAATCAATCGATTTCCCTCTCACATAGCTAAGACAGCAATAGGGTTGCCCTGGCTGAGGCACAGTATTCGTGTAGAACTCCCTCACCAAGCTTTCCACCACCTTTCCTGGTAGGTTGCATAAGAGTACCTAGCCTCTGTTGTTTATCTCCTTATTGATCTCACGGTGTTCATTCCTTCCCAATTGGAACCCAATTTCTGGAATAATTTGCCTCTCACTCACCCAACCATAACATTGGTTTTGGTTGAATGAAGAGAGGAACTTGTGTTCATTGTGACTTGAGGACCCTGAGGTTAGTTCCTTGGTCTTTCTTCTCTTTGTTGATGAGGCCTTTGGTGGTGCCATTGGGCTGAAGAAGGGTGTTTGAAGGGTTAAAGAAGATTGAAGAAAGTTGCAAGAAAGCAAGCAAAACACAGTTTTTGCTCCAACACTAAACCCAGGGCTTAATTTTCCCTAATCAAGTAGAAAAAAAAAAAGATAAAGAAAAGAGGAAGGAGAAGAAAAGAAAGAAGGAATTGTGAGGGTTTTTCGTGTGTGAGGTTGTGGTTTGAAGTGTGAGGAGAGGTGGAAAAAAATAAAGGGTTTTTATAGGGGTGGAAAGTGTGGTCTGAATGGTGGGAATTGGAAACAATTCAATGTTTTTCCACTTGGGGAGTGGCGCCTAACGTGGGAAGAGCCGCCAATCCTTATCCCACTTTGCTTCCTGCATGTGTTGAGTTCCAAACTGCAAGTACACTTTGACTATCTTCTTGATGACTTATCAATCATGTGGGCCCCATTCTCTCTCCTTCAAAGTGAAACTGAAAACCCATCAGTAATGACAAAAGAATCCTTCACATTCCTTGAGCAAATGAACTTGCAACTGATGAGTGTCCCTTGGGACACCAAACTTAATTCCCTTGCATCTAATAAATTGTGTTCATCATTAGGTTCTTAATGTGTTCATAAGGGTGAATTAACTTTTATCCTTTCACATTCTTTTGCTTCTACCCCTTCTGAACACATTTAAAACCAACTTTCATACACTTAATATCAATTTATTAAATGCTTTTAACTTGGGTGGCATTGGGCTTGCTAGGTGATCTTCGTATGGTGGTGGTCACACCAAACTTAATCTCTGGGCTTACTTCTTAAAATTTAATTCATGCAAAGGGTTGTAAGCCTAGATTAAGTGGGTCAGTAGCCACAACAAACTTAGCTTGATAGCTAGTTCCCAGCACAATTACTCATCATCAGAAAATATGTTCATCAAGTTGCAAATTTAGAAAAAAAATGAAAGAAACAAAATGTAAAGCTACTAACTACTAAAAACCGAAATTTAAACTCCCTAATCTACCACCTTCAACCTACTTTTGTAAGGCAATGAAATAGAACATTAAACTAAGACTTAAACTACCCAAACTAACAAGTTTTAAGCTACTTCTAAGAAAGCAGTAAATCAAAAGGATATAAGGTGTTGGGGTGCCTCCCAACTAGCGCTCCTTTAGCATCACTAGCTTGACGTTCTTCCTCCTTTAGTTGAGATAGTAGCTCACTCTTTTTTCATCCAGTGAGTCTCCCAAGTAATGCTTGAGTCTGTGGCCATTCACAATGAAAGTTCTTTGTGTTTTGTCTTCCATGAGTTCTACATGGCCATAAGGTGACACTTTGAGAATGGTGAAGGGTCCAGACCATCGAGACTTGAGCTTCCCTAGAAAGAACTTAAGTCTTGAATTGTATAGCAACACTCTTTGTCCCTCTGTAAACTCTCTCCTTGTTATCTTTTGATCATGCCATCTCTTTGTGTTTACCTTGTAGATTTTTGCATTCTCATATGCTTGATTTCTGAACTCCTCCAGCTCATTGAGTTGCGTTAGCCTCCTTTTTCCAGCAGCTTGATCATCAAAGTTTAGCATCTTTTGAGCCCATAATGCTCTATGTTCAAGCTTAACTGGTAAGTGACAAGCCTTACCGAACACCAATTGATATGGAGACATCCCAATAGGTGTTTTGAAGGCTGTCCTGTAGGCCCATAAAGCATTATCCAGCTTTTTAGACCAATCCTTTCTTGAGCTTCCAACAGTTTTTTCAAGAATTCTTTTGAGCTCCCTGTTTGAAATCTCAGCTTGCCCGTTAGTTTGTGGATGATATAGAGTTGCCACTTTGTGTTTCACTCCATATTTAGAGAGGAGTGCTTCAAGTTCCCTATTGCAGAAGTGTGTTCCTCCATCACTGATGAGAGCTCTAGGCACTCCAAATCTGCTGAAGATATTCTTTCTCAAGAAGTTCATCACAACCTTGTTGTCATTTGTTTCTGTGGCTATGGCTTCTACCCATTTTGAAACATAATCTACAGCCACCAATATATAATTATTTTAGTATGAGAAAGGGAAAGGTCCCATAAAATCAATTTCCCATACATCAAACAATTCTAACTCCATTATAAACCTCTGCGGCATCTCATTTTTCTTGGGTAGATTACCAGCCCTTTGGCATTCATCACACCTTGATACCAATTCCTTTGCATCCTTAAACATGGTTGGCCAATAGAATTCACATTGTAGCACCTTGGCTACAGTTCTTTCCCCACTGAAATGGCCTCCATATGTTGAGCCATGACATTGCCAAAGTACTTCCTGCCCTTCTTCATGGGAGATACACATTCTCAAGATCCCATCAGCACACTTTTTAAACAAAAAGGGCTCATCCCAAATGTAGTGTTTAGCATCTTTGATTAGCTTCCTCTTCATGTGTTTGTTAATGTTGGTTGGTAGTTCTCCAATAGCCTTGAAATTGGCTATGTCCGCAAACCAAGGAGCTTCTTGGATCATCATCAACTGCTCATTAGGGAAACTCTCATTTACTGCAAGTTGGGGCGCATCATCTTCTTCCTGTGGGATCCTTGAGAGGCACTTATTCCATTGTCTTCTCTTTACTCCTAGCTATTCCTTCTTGCTTCAACCTTTCTCCAAGTTTTCTTCACCTATCATTAATCAACCAAACACATCAAAGCTATGCTTAAAATCATGAGATATTCATTCTTTCATAATATGTGACAATTATAGTATAAAACCTCATGAAATAGCATGAATTCATACATGGTTGATTCAATCAAAGGAAACATGAAAATCTACCCAATTAGCTTGCTTATAGCTCAAGAAAGTGCATAATTCAATTGAAAACAAAAGAAAAAGACTAGTTAAAATAGGCTAAGATGACTTGTCATCAGGGGGTCAGCCACTTTGTTCTTTGCTCTACTCCTATCTTTTATTTCAATGTCAAACTTTTGGAGAAGCAGGATCCACCTTCTTAGTCTGGGCTTGGACTCTTGTTTGGTAAGCAAGTATTTGAGTGCTGCATGATCAGTGAATACAATTACTTTAGAGCCAATAAGATATGATCTAAACTTATCAAAAGCAAAGACAATGGCAAGTAATTCCTTTTCTGTAGTGGTATAGCTTCTTTGATTCTCATTGAGGACTTTGCTAGCATAGTATATAACATGCACCAATTTGTCCCTCCTCTGTCCTAAAATAGCACCAACAGCAAAGTCGGATGTATCACACATCAACTCAAAAGGTAGATTCCAACTTGGTGGTGCTATGATAGGTGCAGAGGAGAGCTTGTTCTTAAGCTCTTCAAAGGCTAGCATGCATTCTTTATCAAAAACAAAAGGTACATTAGAGACAAGCAGGTTGCTCAAAGGTTTGGCAACCTTGGAGAAGTCTCTAATAAACCTCCTATAGAAGCCAGCATGTCCTAGAAAACTTCTAATTGCTTGACATTGTAAGGTGGGGGTGGTGCGTGACAGAAGTTAACCAATTTAGAGATTCCAATTAAGAGAACTGCGTTGCATGTATAGCTCTTAACCGGCTAAGATCTGTCTAACTAATTTAAAAACGGTTGTCACAAATGAGTGCTATTTTATTAACTAGGGATTTTAAGAAAAATTAAGTTTTGATAATGAGTAATTAAAATGATTAAAAATTAAAGCAATAAAAATAAACTGAGAATAATTATTGATATTCCAAATAAAAGGGCCTTGACTGGGGGAATAATTAAATGGAATTTTTATCCTTGTTGGGATCTTCTCAACTGTAGTGTAAAAAGGGTGTTGTTCACACTTGGTTATCCCTTACTAAATAAGGAAAAGTATGGTGATTAAACTAACTCTTACCTTCAAATCCTAGTCTTCTCCCTTGGGGAGGTTTAGTGTTAGTAGGTATAGAATTAGCTAACAACGTCCAATTCAACCAAGCACTTGAGCATTCCATCTCAAGTATCTCCTCTTAATTAACCCCATGTCAAGTAGAAATTCTACTCCATTGACATGAATTTAATAATGATAAAAATATGAGAAGATATAATTAAATAAGATAAAATAGAAAATTAAAATTAAAAAAAATAGAAATAACTCTATATATTAATAAATTCAAAACGCAACATAATTATCTGAACTGAGTAAATGAGTAACTAATTAACATAATTATCGTTCACGCGTTCACGTCATTCGTGCAGACTCCCATCCGCGCGTTTGCATCAGGCACGCGTTCGCGTCGCTGCGAATTCTCCATTTCGCGCGTTCGCGTGGGCCATGCGCTCGCGTCATTGCTCGCTGGTCATCTCCTTAGTTTCTTGTGTTCCTTCCATTTTTGCAAGCCTCCTCTATAATTTCCAAGCCATTCATGCCCTATGAAGCCCAAAACACGTAACACATAGATCACGGCATCGAATGAGATAAAGGAGAATTAAAATACATAATTAAAAGTCTTTAGGAAGCAAGTTTTCAATCATAAACAATTTTGGGAAGGAATTGTAAATACATGCTAATCATATAAATAAGTGGGTAGAGATTTGATAAAACCACTTAATTAAACACAATATAAATCATAAAATAATGGTTTATCAACCTCCCCACACTTAAACATTAGCATGTCCTTATGCTTAGTTAAAGGAGATAAAGTAAATGAGTAGGGAAATGTAAAACTCATGAAACGCAATGCAACCTATATATATGAATGCAACTATATGATCCTTGTCTACTATGTTAAAAGTAAATAAGCTCTTCAAGACAAACATAAATCAAATTCCAGTAATTCAATTTATATAATAAAAACAGGTAACATTGCAGGAAGATAGCTCATGAAAGCAGGGAACATAGAATCAAGCATTGAACCCTCACTGATGGTGTATGTGCACTCTAGTCTCTCAAGTGTATAGGGTAATCACTCTGCTCTTTCTAATCATGCTTTCTAAATTTTGTTCTTCACCTAATCAATCAATAATATTTAACATACCAATGCAAACATCGTGAGGTCTTTTCAAGGTTGTAATGGGGCTAAGGTAAGGGTGAGGGTATATATATATGACTAAGTGAGCTTATAAATTGAATCTTTAATTAACCTAAGCTTTCACCTGACATACATATACTCTATATAACTTTAGAATCATGTCTAGCTACCCATAGTTTTCACTTTTACATTACATACTCATGCATCAACTTTCTTTTAATTTTTATTACACATGTATTGATCTTTGAACTTTACTTAACTTAGAATCGGGGTAATTTTGTCCCCTTATTATATATATATATATATATATATATATATATGAACATGAAAATAAATATAGCTTATCAATGCACATGGATTTTTAATTTTTATAGTTTCACATGAGTAGGTACCCAAATTCCCATTATTTTATCATGACACATCCCCTTATTAACCCTTGTTCCCACAATATTCCCATACTCAATTAACACACAATTTCTATCTTAAGCTAACCAAAGATTCAATTGGGATAATTAATTGTTTTTTCGCTTAAGGCTAGTGATGTGGTAAAATATAGAACAAATGGGATTAAAAGGCTCAAAGTGGCTGACAAAGGTAATTTAAAGGGTAGGCTTATTTGGGATAAGTGAAAACAAATAATGGCCTCAATCATACGCATGCATATAACATATTAAACATTGGACATATAGGATGAAACAAAATAAGATTACAATCATAGAGAAGTAAACACACAAGAATAAAATATTTATGGTCAAATAATGTTACCATGTAATTAAGCTCAAATCTCACAGGTTGTGTGTTCTTAGCTTTTTAAACTATGTTCCAAATACAACTTCAAACAAATTTAACACAAAAGTTTTGATTTAAATTAGTGAATATTTTCAAAAAAAAATATGGTCTTAGAAGAAACTTATTATTTTCAATCAAGTACAACATGCATGCAAATAACCTATTTCTATGCAATCTATCCTATTCTACAAAAGAAACATTAACTAAATATCCTATTTTACTGGTGTTTAAAGAAGAGAATTTACCTCCGGAAGTCAAGTACTGACCGACCTCCCCACACTTAAGGCTTTGCATCGTCCTCGGTGCCATCTGTCAGGAACAAAGGGGGGATGGTAGCAGCATCTCCACCATCGGGACCGTCATGGCTCCCTGTGCTGATAAATGAAGTGGGGTCCGGGGTGTCTGGGTCTTTGTAGCTTCCCATAAGTAACTCCTTGAGGTATGTGAATTAGTGCTTGTTATGGCGCTCTCTTAACTTTGCTTTGTGTTCCTGCCGATCCAACCTTTCAAGTATCTGATGGAGCAGTTGGTTTGTTGTAGGTGCTTATGTTGTTGAAGGAGGAATGTCTTCAGCCAGTTCTGTAGGCTGGCTAGTAGTGGCTGCTGGCGGTCTGATATATTTCCCGTTAGGGACGTACTGATCATCTCATGGAAGTAAGGTTTTGGTGTCCCCAGCTCTGTAGGAGACTTCGGCTGTCGAGACAAGATCTGAAACCAAGGCGGGAAAAGATAGGTTACCCGCAATTTGTATGTGTCCCATTGCATTCCAGATGTGTCTTAGTAAGTTTAGTTGCTGGTTTGTAAGGATACACTAGAGTAAAATAGCCATGTCTGCAGTGAAGGAGGACTCGTGAGTGCTCGGAAAGACATAATGGGACATGATCTGTTCCCATACTCGAGCCTCCAAGGTAAGTGCTGAAGCCGATATCCCTTTTGGTCAGGATTGATGGTATCCGTAGATCCATCTGCTGCCAGGTTGTGCTATAACTCTGAGAACGGCGTCCCAATCAAATTGGTATATCTGGCGTTTGAGTGAGGCTTCTTGGAATGCGTTCAATCCTTCTGGAGCAGGGGAAAGATCTAAAGCTTGTTAAATGGCCTCTTCAGTTATGGGACTTGCTTTTGACGGACATAGACAGACTGCATGGTTGGCATGTGAAAGTTGGAGTAGAATTCTACTACCCATGATAGATTAACCTGCCATAACTGTCTCTGTAGGAATTCCCATTGTCTTCGTTCGATTTGCGGCTCGACAAATTCAGCAATGCGGGTCGGGAGGATGGGAAGGTGCTCATTGTTATAATTCCTTCTGCCAAGATGGGGAACATCTGCTCACAGTAGCGGTTAGTGAACCGCGCAGTGTCCTTTGCTGGGAAGGTTTTCTCTTTCTCATCAACCTTGACGATCCTCTTAATTCTTTTCGTTGAGTGTTTAACCGCTGTTAAAGAAGGCTCTTCTACTAATGCTCTTTTTGTTCCTCTCCTTGCTGGTGGTTTGGGAGTATCTTTCTCTTTACTTTTCTTGGTGACCATCCTGAAAAAGGAAAGAGATAAGTACATGTAAGCTAAGGGTTCGAGCAAGGGAGCGAACAATATGGGTGGTAATCCATGCACGTAAATAAGTATGTCGTTAACACATGGTCTAGACTACATGTGAAAAGCTCATCAAAGGTAATATAGTAAGTGCATGTGATGGCAATTAAATGTAAGATATTTATTGGCATGCCGGCAAAGGCATGAGTAGCATAGATCAGGCATTCAATGTCCAAGTTAGATTACCACATCATTCAAACTAACAATCTGTTTGTATTGACAATTATATTTTAATCAATAAAATATAAAAGGGGTTTTGTGAAAAACAGGCATTAAAGTAGTAGGATAACATAAAAGTAGTGCATGATGCCATACGGGCTTTTTCACAAACACATAGCATGCATGGTAAATATGTTTTTGAAAATATAAAATAGAACATGCAAGTAACCCTTTAAAAGGTAATATTAATTGTCAAACAAATCCATGATAATCCATAAGCAAAATATAGAAAATAAAGACCGAAATAAATTTCCAACACCAATTAAAAGGAATAAAAAGAAAAGAAAATAAGAGAAAATATAGATAATGAAGGTGAAAAGAAAAAAATTAAAACATAAATAAAATTGATAAGGGAAAGTAAAAAGTAAATAAAGAAAGAAAAGAACCTTGATAATGGTTGTGAAAAATAAGGGAAGAGAAGGTGAAAAGTTAGAATGAGTAGAGAAAGAAGAATGGGGAAGAAAGAAATATTAAAGGAAAAGAAAAATTAGGATTTGGGGAAGAAAAGATAAGATATTTTGGCTTATCTGGATATTTTGTGCGCCGCATGTGACGCGGACGCGTGGGTCATGCGGTCGCGTGGTGTGTGATGTTTTTCAAGTGACGCGAACATATGGGTCACGCGGTCGCGTGACTTGATTTGTGCGAATGGCGCGAGAGCAGCGATGCATTCGCGCAACTCTCAGTCTCAAACTCATTTTGCCAAAATATTTTGGTGACGCGATCGCGTGGTTGACGCGATCGCGTAGATGGCCATGTTTGGAGGACAACGCGGCCGCGTAGGGCACGCGATCACGTGGTAAGGCTAGTGCTTCCAGCACCATTCCAGCCTCACTCCATCATAACTTGCTGCCATACACCTCATTTACGTCGATTTTTAAGGGCACGCGTTCGCGTGGGTGACGCAGACGCGTGGGAGGGCATTTTCCAAATAACGCGGACGCGTGGTTGACGCGGACGCATGGGCATGTTTGTGCTTAAGGCACGCCTCCAGCCACACTTTCGCATGACTTTCTGTTCAATTTGGTTTCTTCCCATGCATTTTGTGACGCGGACGCGTCAGCAACGCCTACGCGTCGCGTGCGTTTTTTTTTTTTATAATATGCAGAATGCTCATGCAAACTATATGCAGCTATATGCAGGGATGATGACACGAGTCATTAACACCATAAAAATAAAGTAAAAATAAAACTAAGACTGAAATGTAACGATCATATAATGTTGGGTTGTCTCCCACCTAGCACTTTGCTTTTACATCCTTAAGTTGGATGCTCTTTAGGCTCATTATGCTTCTCTTGGTGGGTCTTCCAAGAGGAAAATCTCTAGCTCCTTTTGATTCTTCATCTTCTCACCATGATAAAGCTTTAGGTGATGTCCATTGACCTTTAGAAATTTGGAGCTAGTAGGATGACGCAGGTGGAAAACTCCATATGGCTCTACCTCATTCTACTTTGTAGGGGCCTTCCCATCTTGATCTCAGTTTACCTGGCATAAGCCTCAGTCTGGAGTTATAAAGAAGAACTAACTCCCCTGGTCTAAATTCTTTCCTTTTTATATGCTTGTCATGGACAGCTTTCATCTTTTCTTTGTATCTCTTGGAGTTGTCATATGTTTCTAGGCAAAGATTCTCCAGTTCTGCTAATTGTAGTTTTCTTTCAGCACCAGCTTTCGTAAGATTCATGTTGCATTTCCTTACAGCCCAGAAAGCCTTGTGTTCCACCTCCACGGGGAGGTGGCAAGCCTATCCGTATACCAAGCAGAAAGGGCTCATCCCAATGGGTGTCTTGTACGTTGTTCTATATACCTAGAGTGCATCTTGTATCCTGGCACTCCAATCCTTCCTATGAGGTTTTACTATCTTCTCCAGAATACATTTAATCTCTCTGTTAGAGACTTCTGCTTGCCCATTGGTCTGGGGATGATAAGCTGTTGCTACTTTGTGAATTATCCCATGCTTTTTTAGTAATCCCGTTAGTCTCCTGTTATAAAAATGGGTGCCTTGATCGCTCACGATTGCTCGTGGTGATCCAAAGTGATGGATAATATGCTTTCTAACAAAGGAAACAACAGTTTTAGCATCATCAGTGTGGGTAGGAATTGCTTCCACCCATTTAGAAAGATAATCTACGGCTAACAGTATATAAAAGTAACCATTAGAATTTGGAAATGGACCTATGAAGTCAATGCCCTAAACATAAAAAACTTCACAGAAAAGCATAATCTGTTGAGGCATCCCATCCCTCTTGGATATATTACCAAACCTTTGGCATGGGGAACAAGATTTACAAAATTCAGCAGCATCTTTAAAAAGAGTAGGCCACCAGAATCCACAGTCTAGAATTTTTCTAGCTGTTCTTTGAGGGCCAAAATGTCCTCCACTCTCAGATGAGTGACAGGCCTCTAAAATGGATTGGAATTCTGATTGAGGCACACACCGTCTAATTACCTGGTCAGCACCACACCTCCATAAATATGGATCATCCCATATATAATATTTGGACTCACTTTTCAGCTTGTCTCTCTGGTGCTTAGTAAAATTTGGAGGAAAAGTGTGGCTAACTAGAAAATTAGCTATAGGTGCATACCAAGAAACTATTTTAGATACTGCTTGTAAGCTATCAAATGGGAAATTATCATTTATAGGAGTGGAGTCATCCTTAATGTGCTCGAGGCGACTCAAGTGGTCAGCCACTGAATTCTGGTTACTACTCATATCTTTAATTTCTAAATCAAATTCGTGCAGTAGCAGTATCCAACATATTAGCCTTGGTTTGGACTCCTTTTTAGCTAATAGATATTTTAGAGCTGCATAGTCTGAGTACACTACTACCTTAGTACCAAGTAAATAGGCTCAAAATTTATCCAGAGCAAAAACAATAGCAAGAAGCTCTTTTTCAGTAGTAGTGTAATTAGACTGAGCAGCATCTAAAGTCTTAGATGCATAAGAAATTACAAAAGGGTCCTTACCTTTGCGCTGAGCCAGCGCTGCTCCTACTGCATGGTTGGAAGCATCACACATAATTTCAAATGGCTGGCTCCAGTCTGGTTCTCTCACAATTGGAGCTTGAGTCAGGGCGGTCTTCAGCTTATCAAATGCCTGCATACAATCCTCACTGAACTCGAACTCAATTTCCTTCCGCAGTAATCTGGATAAAGGTATGCTACCTTACTGAAGTCCTTAATGAATCTTTTGTAAAAACCTGCGTGGCCAAGGAACGAACGGACTTCCCTCACGGAGGAGGGGTAAGGTAAACTAGAAATAACATCCACCTTTGCTGGATCTACAGAAATGCCAGTATTAGACACAACATGTCCTAGTACAATTCCTTGTTTGACCATAAAGTGACATTTTTCAAAATTTAATACAAGGTTTGTACTAACATATCTTTCTAACACTCTAGATAAACTATCCAGGCAAAGGCTAATTAAATCACCATATATGCTGAAATCATCCATAAAAAGCTCCATACAATTCTCAATATGGTCAGAGAAAAGACTTATCATACATGTTTGGAAAGTAGCTGGTGCATTGCATAAGCCAAAGGGCATTCTCTTATAAGCATAAGTCCCAAAAGGACATGTAAAAGTGATCTTTTACCTGACAGGCGATCAAGCATTTGATCAATGAATGGCAAGGGATAATGATCCTTGCGAGTGGCTTGGTTGAGACGCCTATAGTTAATGCAAACTCTCCATGAATTCTGTACTCTAGTTGTCAGGAGCTCTCCATGCTTATTTCTTATTGTTGTGACTCCAGATTTCTTGGGCACCACTTGTACTGGACTGACCCATTCACTGTCTGGGATGGGGTAAATGATATCTGCCTCAAGTAGTCTGGTTACTTCTTTCTTGACAACTTCTATGATGGTGGGATTCAATCTTCTTTGAGGCTGATGAACAGGCTTTGCTCCCTCTTCTAAGAATATTCTGTACTCACAAACTTGAGGGCTAATGCCTACTATATCCACCAAGCTCCATCCAATTCCTTTCTTATGTTTTCTCAGCATACTGAGTAGCTGTTCTTCCTGTTGAGAAGTGAGTTCCTTGGCAATGATGATTAAGAACTTCTGCTTGTCCTCAAGGTAAGCATACTTGAGGTGTGGAGGAAGGGGCTTTAATTCAAATTTCTGCTCATAGCTAGGCTCTCGATCATCCGGGGCTGGTGATAATGGTAAAGTCTTCTCATTGTTTTCAGAAAGTGTCCCCACACTTGAACCTTGCTCCATGTACTTCTCTTCTAATTCTTCCTGGTGAACTTCAGCTACAGTTTCATCAACAATGTCGCATTGGAAGATAGAATGATCTTCCGGTGGATGCTTCATAGTTTCATTTAAACTGAAACTCACTGTTCTGCCATCTATATCAAAGGAGTAAGTTCCTGAGAATGCATCCAGCTAGAACTTTGAAGTCTTTAGGAATGGTCTTCCAAGAAGGATTGATGATGGTCTTCCTGAGTCATTAGGCGGCATTTCCAGGATGTAGAAATCAATGGGAAATGTGAGCCCCTTAATGCTCACTAATACATCTTCAACAATTCCAACTACTGTAATAATGCTTTTATCTGCTAACACAAAACGAGCTGCCGACCTTTTTAAAGGAGGGAGCCTCAAAGTATCATATATAAAAAAGGCATTATAATAACACATGCTCCTAAATCACACATGGAGTCAGAAAAATTTACACCTCCAATGGTACACTTAACCATACATGGACCTGGATCACTACATTTTTTAGGTATATTTCCCATTAAAGTAGATATAGAACTACCTAAAGGAATAGTTTCTAATTCATTAATTTTATCTTTATGTATACACAAATCCTTTAGAAACTTTGTGTATTTAGGTACCTGTTGAATAACATTAGAAAGGGGAACAGTTACCTCAACCTTTTTAAATATTTCTACTATTTTGGGATCAAGTTCCATCTACTTTCTGGGCTTCCTTGCAAGTTGTGGAAAGGAAATAGGATTGGCGCTCCTGGTAGCTTCAACATCCTTTGGTGTTTTATTCTGTGGTTGAACTGCTTCTTCTTCAACTATGTCTTGTATGTCTTCTTCCTCTTCAGCATCTTCCACTTCCACCACATCCTCTGCTGGCACGTGTTCTGGTGGGCTTGGCTCCTCATGGTTCCTCTCCTGTAGTATGGTTCCAGACCTTAGAGTGATGGCATTGATGCTACCTTTGGAATTAGGCAGTGGTTGAGAAGGAATTCCACTAGAGCTTGAAGGTTGATGTGTGGAATTAAGTGATGAATCCATTCGGGAGACGAGAGCTTGTAAAGTGGCAGTCAAGACATTCAGACTAGAGTTCAGCTGAGCCTGCATGTCTTGTTGTCCTTGCACAAGAGAACAGAGCATCTCGTCATTTGATAAGGAATTAGAATAAGTGATCTCAGGAACTTGTTGTTGGTTTTGCTGGGGTCCTTGAGATTATCTTAAGTGAGGTGCTCTGTAAGGCTGGTCCTGATTCTGCTGTCTATTGTTATTATTGTTATTCCACCTCTGGTTTCCATTATTGTCTCTGCCTCCTCTGTTATAGTTGTCCCTCCAACATTGGTTGGAGTTGTCTTGCCATCCTTGGTTATAGTTTCCACCTTGGTTGTAGTTGCCACCCTGTTGATTGTATCTTGGATTCGGGAGGTCATAGAAGTTATGAGTGGCTGCCACAGTGTTGTCTTCCTGTTGGAGCTGCGGACATTCATCTGTATAATGACTATAATCAGCACAGATCTCGCATACTCTTTGGGGAACTAACTGTTGGCTTTGCTGTGGTGGGGAAGGCTGAGCTTTATGTGTTTGTTGTTGGTTTAACTGCATCTGCTTTAGTAGGTTAGTCATTTCACATAAACTCTGTGTGAGAGTAGTAGTTTCAATGCTAGAAGAAACTTTGACAACGGCCTTGGGATGGTTGCGCCTCTGTCTGTGATTTCGGGTGGACTCAGCTAAGTCACTGATCAGCTGCCAAGCTTCATCTGTGGTTTTGTACCTTTTCATGGAACCATTACTAGCACCTTCTAGTGTAGTCTTATCCTGGGGGTTCATGTCTTGAGTGAAGTAGCTGATCAATACTAGTTTACCAATCATGTGATGGGGACATGCATCCAGGAGATTGTTGAAGCGCTCCCAATATTCGTAGAGAGTCTCAGATTCACCTTGAACTATCATTGAAATCTCTTTCCTCAATCTATCCGTAACTTCAGCTGGAAAGTATTTTTCCAAAAATTCTCTTCTAAATGTATCCCAATTAGTAGCAGTCGCTTCCGGTTGAGTGTAACCACTCCCTCGCCTTTCCCTCAAGAGAAAACAGAAAAGTGGTTAACAGAATAGAAGTTTCATCTGCGCCATGACGCCTAACAGTAGAACAGGCTGTCTGAAAATCCCTAAGGTGCTTGATAGGCTCTTGAGCAGGTAAGCCATAAAACTTGGGCATTAAGTTGATTAGTGAGGTTGGTGCACGAAATTGTGATCATCAACAATGGCGCCAAAGACTTGGAGCTCTTAAACGTGAATCACACTTTGTCACAATTCCGCACAACTAACCAGCAAGTGCACTGGGTCGTCCAAGTAATAAACCTTACGTGAGTAAGGGTCGATCCCACGGAGATTGTCGGCTTGAAGCAAGCTATGGTCATCTTGTAAATCTCAGTCAGGCAGATTCAAATGGTGATGGAGGATTGATAATTAAAAGATGAATAAAACATAAAATAAAGATAGAGATACTTATGTAATTCATTGGTGGATTTCAGATAAGCGTATGAAGATGCTTTGTTCCCCTTGAACCTCTGCTTTCCTATTGCCTTCTTCCAATTATTCATACTCCTTTCCATGGCAAGCTTTATGTTGGGCATCACCGTTGTCAATGGCTACATCCCGTCCTCTCAGTGAAAATGGTCCTGATGCTCTGTCACAACATCCGCTAATCAGCTATCGGTTCTCGATCATGTCGGAATAGGATCCATTGATCCTTTTGCGTCTGTCACACGCCCCACAATCGCGAGTTTGAAGCTCGTCACAGTCATCCCTTCCCAGATCCTACTCAAAATACCACAGACAAGGTTTAGACGTTCCAGATCTCAGGAATGGCCGCCAATAATTCTAGCCTATACCACAAAGGTTCCAATCTTAGATTAGAAACCCAAGAGATATGCATTCAAGCTTGTTTGCATGTAGAACGGAAGTGGTTGTCAGTCACGCGTTCATAGGTGAGAATGATGATGAGTGTCACGGATCATCACATTCATCAAGTTGAAGAACGAATGAATATCTTGGAGAAGAAATAGACTTGAGTTGAATAGAAAAACAATAGTACTTGTATTAATTCATGAAGAATAGCAGAGCTCCACACCTTAATCTATGGTGTGCAGAAACTCCACCATTGAAAATACATAAGAACAAGGTCTAGGCATGGCCGTGAGGCCAGCCTCCAAACGTGTCTAAGATAGCACAAAACTTATCAAAGATCCAAAGTATCTTGGAATACAATAGCAAAAGGTCCTATTTATAGAGAACTAGTAGCCTAGGGTTTACAGAAATCAGTAATTAATGCAGAAATCTTCTTCCGGATCCACTTGGTATGTGCTTGGGCTGAGCATTGAAGCTTTCATGTGTAGAGATTTTTCTTGGAATTAAACGCCAGCTTTTGTGCCAGTTTGGGCGTTTAACTCCAGCTTTTGTGCCAGTTTTGGAGTTAAACGCCAGAATTCTTGACCTGACTTGGAATGCCTATTTGGGCCATCAAATCTTGGGCAAAGTATGGATTATTATATATTGATGGAAAGCCCAGGATGTCTACTTTCCAACGCAATTGAGAGCGTGCCAATTGGGCTTCTGTAGCTCCATAAAATTCACTTTGAGTGCAGGGAGGTCAGAATCTAACAGCATCTGCAGTCCTTTTTCAGCCTCTGAATCAGATTTTTGCTCAGGTCCCTCAATTTCAGCCAGAAAATACCTGAAATTATAGAAAAACACACAAACTCATAGTAAAGTCCAGAAGAGTGATTCTTATTTAAAAACTAATTAAAATATAATAAAAACTAATTAAAATATACTAAAAACATACTAAAAACAAAGCCAAAAAGCGTATAAATTATCCGCTCATCAGCAGTCTTCAGTTCAAAATCTGCAGCCAGAGTTGGATGATGCACTTGATACAGTTGCAGTGTAAAATCTGGGGCTCATGCCTCCTGGAGAGTAATCCTCATAGATGCTGCCATGTTTTCTGCACGTAAATCAACTGGATCAGTAGTAAAGGAGCTTGTTTTGCTCTCAGATGGCGGTTCAGATTCGCCCTCAGATGAGACTGGTGAACCGATAATAATCACTTCACCACCCTCGGAGGCTAACCGACATCGAGTTCGTCTAATATGTGAAAGAGTTCTTTCAATTTTAGGATCAAATGAGACTAAACTCGGTTCAGGCAATGAACGTGTCATTCAATGAGAAAAACAAATAGCTCATGGTAACAGAAGTAAAAGAAAAATATGCAAATAAAAATAAAATATATAAACTAATTAATAATTTAGCACACTATTACAATTCCTCGGCAACGGCGCCAAAAATTGGTGCGTGACAGAAGTTAACCAATTTAGAGATTCCAATTAAGAGAACAGCGTTGCACGTATAGCTCTTAACCGGCTAAGATCTGCCTCACCAATTTAAAAAGGGTTGTTACAAATTTTAGAGTTCTATTTTATTAACTAGGGGTTTTCAAAAAAATTAAGTTTTGATAATGAGTAATTAAAATGATTAAAAATTAAAGCAATAAAAATAAACTAAGAATAATTATTGATATTCCAAATAAAAGGGCCTTGACTGGGGAAATATCTAAATTGAATTTCTATCCTTGTTGGGATCTTCTCAAGTGTAGTGTAAAAAGGGTGTTGTTCTCACTTGGTTATCCCTTACTAAATAAGGGAAAGTATGGTGATTAAACTAACTCTTACCCTCAAATCCTAGTCCTCTCCCTTGGGGAGGTCTAGTGTTAGTAGGTATGGAATTAGCTAACAATGTTCAATTCAACGAAGCACTTGAGCATTCCAACTCAAGTATCTCCTCTTAATCAACCCCCATGTTAAGTAGAAATTTTACTCCATTGACAGGAATTTAATAATCATAAAAATATGAGAAGATATAATTAAATAAGATAAAATAGAAAATTAAAATTAATAAAAATAAAAATAACTCTATATATTAATATATTCAAAATGCAACATAATTATCTGAACAGAGTCAATGAGTAACTAATTAAGAATAAGGGAATAAGGAAACAAACTAAAGTAATGTCTTCAACGGAGGTAATGACTCTCAGCATCCGAAAATCCAAGCAAAAACATAAACTATCAATATAATGCAAATCTAAAAGTTCAGATCTAAAACTGAAGTAATCCTAATGTGATGAATCTGAATGTGCGTGGATGCGTGTTGAGTCTCAGCATGATCCCTAGGTTTAGTCTGTGTTTCTGGGCAAAAAACTGCGTCAAAATGTGGCCCAAAATCGCCCCCAGCGTATTCTATTATTTGTGCAGATTGCGCAAGTCACGCGTACGCGTAGTCCAAGCGTTCGCGTCAATCAGCGATTTTTCTTGTCACGCGTTCGTGTCGTTCACGCGTTCACGTCATTCGTGCAGACTCCCATCCGCGCGTTTGCGCTAGGCACGCATTCCTATTTCACGCGTTCGCGTGGGCCATGCGCTCACGTCATTGCTCACTGGTCATCTCCTTAGTTTCTCGTGTTCCTTCCATTTTTGCAAGCCTCCTCTCTAATTTCCAAGTCATTCATGCCCTATGAAGCCTGAAACACTTAACACACGGATCACGGCATCAAATGGGATAAAGGAGAATTAAAATACATAATTAAAAGTCTTTAGGAAGCAAGTTTTCAATCATAAACATTTTTGGGAAGGAATTGTGAAGACATGCTAATCATATGAATAAGTGGGTAGAGATTTGATAAAACCACTAAATTAAACACAATATAAATCATAAAATAATGGTTTATCAGAGGGTAACTTTGCAATCACATCCACTGGTGCACGAATTGTAAATCACACTTTTCACAACTAGTACCACTAACCAGCAAGTGCACTGCGTCATCCAAGTAATACCTTACGTGAGTAAGGGTCGATCCCACAGAGATTGTTGGCTTTAAGCAAGCTATGGTTATTTTGTAATTTTTAGTCAGGAAATCAATAGTAAAAATGGTTGGGATTATGAGAAGTAATTAACATAAAATAAATAATACTCGTTATGCAGTAATGGAGAACAGATTGAGGTTTTGGAGATGCTCTATCTTCTGAATCTCTGCTTTCCTACTGTCTTCTTCTTCACGCACGCAGGTCTTCTTCCATTGCAAGCTGTATGTTGGTGGATCACCGTTGCCAATGGCTACCATCCATCCTCTCAGTGAAAATGGTCCAAATGCGTTGTCACCGCACGGCTAATCATCTGTCGGTTCTCACTCATATTGGAATAGAATCCGTTGATCCTTTTGCGTTTGTCACTACGCCCAACACTCGCGAGTTTGAAGCTCGTCACAGTCATCCCTTCCCAGATCCTACTTGGAATACCACAGACATGGTTTAGACTTTCCGGATCTCAGGAATGGCCACCAATAATTCTAGCCTATACCACGAAGACTCTGATCATGAACCAGGAGGCTAAGAGATACACACTAAAGCTAGTGCAGATAGAACGGAGGTAGTTGTCAGGCACGCGTTCATAGGTGAGAATGATGATGAGTGTCATGGATCATCACATTCATCAGGGTGAAGTGCGAGTGAATATCTTAGAAATAGAAACAAGCGTGATTGAATGAAAAACAGCAGTAATTGCATTAATTCATCGAAACACAGCAGAGCTTCTCACCCCCAACCATGGGGTTTAGAGACTCATGCCATCAGAAATACAAAGTGTAGTGTAAAAATGTCATGAGGTACATAGTAAGTCTCTAAAAGTTGTTTTTCTACTAAGCTAGTGACCTAGGTTTACAGAAAATGAGTAAACTAAGATAGATAGTGCAGAAACCCACTTGGTGTGTGCTTGGGCTGAGCATTGAGCTTTACATGTGTAGAGGCTTCTCTTGAAGTTAAACGCCAGGTTGCAGCCTGTTCGTGGCATTTTACTCTGGTTTGTAACCTGTTTCTGGCGTTTAACTTCAGAATAAGGCAGGAAGTTGGCGATTGAACACCAGTTTGCGTCATCAAAACTCCGGCAAAGTACGGACTATTATATATTGCTGGAAAGCCCTGGATGTATACTTTCCAGTGCAATTGAGAGCGCGCCAATTAGATTTCTGTAGCTCCAGAAAATCCATTTCGAGTGCAGGGAGGTCAGAATCCAACAGCATCTGCAGTCCTTTTTCAACCTCTGAATCAGATTTTTGCTCAGGTCCCTAAATTTCAGCCAGAAAATACCTGAAATCACAAAAAAACATACAAACTCATAGTAAAGTCCAAAAATGTGAATTTTGCATAAAAACTAATAAAAACATAGTAAAAACTAACTAAATTATACTAAAAACTATATGAAAATACCCCCCAAAAAGCGCATAAAATATCCGCTCATCACAACACCAAACTTAAACTGTTGCTTGACATCAAGCAACTAGACAAATAAAATATGATAGAAAGAAAATCAAGAGGCAATAACATCTCAGAGTTTTACATGAAGCTCAAATTCTCATTAGATGAGCGGGACTAGTAGCTTTTTGCTTCTGAACAGTTTCGGCACCTCAATTTATCCTTTGAAGTTCAGAATGATTGGCATCTATAGGAACTTAGAATTCAGATAGTGTTATTGATTCTCCTAGTTTAGTATGTTGATTCTTAAACACAGTTACTTTATGAGTCTTGGCCGTGGCCTTAAGCACTTTGTTTTCCAATATTACCACCAGATACATAAATGCCACAGACACATAACTGGGTGAACCTTTTCAGATTGTGACTTAGCTTTGCTAAAGTCCCTAGTTAGAGGTGTCCAGAGTTCTTAAGCACACTCTTTTTGCTTTTGGACCACGACTTTAACCGCTCAGTCTCAAGTTTTTCACTTGACACCTTCACGCCACAAGCACATGGTTAGGAACAGCTTGGTTTAGCCGCTTAGGCCAGGATTTTATTCCTTTAGGCCCTCTTATCCATTAATGCTCAAAGCCTTGGATCTTTTTACCCTTGCCTTTTGGTTTAAAGGGTTATTGGCTTTTTGCTCTTGCCTTTTGGTTTAAAGAGCTTTTGGCTTTTTCTGCTTGCTTTTTCTCTCTCTTTCTTTTTTTTTTTTTTGCAAGCCTTGTTCTTCACTGCTTTTTCTTGCTTCAAGAATCAATTTTATGCTTTTCCAAATTATCAATAACATTTCTTCTTTTTCATTATTCTTTCAAGAGCCAACAATTTTAACATTGAAAAACAACAAATTCAAAAGACATATGCACTGTTCAAGCATTCATTCAGAAGACAAAAAAGTATTGTCACCACATATAAATAATACGAATTTTTCTTATTAAGAACTCGAAAATAAAACTACCTCCTTATTCTAAAAATCTGCTATTTTATTCATGTTTAATGATGATGAGAAAAATAAATTATAGCTTACTTGGAGATAATAAAATAAAAACTAAAAATAAAAATAAAGATATTAATTACTACTATTCAAGTGACTCCTAAGGTAGATTTCTAATAGCAAAAGTTAACACAGAGTTAAGATTAGGACTCAACAACCTTTATTTTGGGAGATGGATGCTCTTTTAATCTGTGGGGTGTCTGGCCGTTCAAGAGACAGCTTCTGGCGCTTCAGCCCCTGTAGCTCATGCCCTTGCTTCTCATCTTCCTTCAGCAGTTTGCAGAGCATGCTATTTTTAAACTTGCTGTTCTTCTTTCAGTTGATCCATAGCTTCTTGCAGCTTGGTGACAGATGCTTCTAGGTGGGTCCAGTAGTCAATCTAAGGGATTTCTGGGAGGAACTCCTGTACCCTCCGTTTGATGGAGTTATCTTGCACTTGTTGTCCTTCCATTGACTTTTTGGTGATTGGGTGCTCGACTGAAATATACTCATCCACTCCCATCTTTACCCCAGCATCCTTGCATAGCAGAGATATTAAGCTTGGGTAAGCCAATTTGGCTTCTTTGGAGTTCTTGTTTGAAATTGTGTAGAGCTCACACGAAATCAGATCTTGAACCTCCACTACGTTTCCCTGCATAATACAATGGATCATTATTGCTCTTTTGAGAGTAACCTCAGAGCGGTTACTGGTGGGCAGTATGGAACGCCCAATGAAGTCCATCTAGCCCCTAGCGACTACTTTGAGATCCCCTCTCTTGAGTTGATTTGGAACACCCTTTGTGTTGGTTGTCCACTTGGTTCTAGGGATGCATATGTCCTTCAGAACTTAGTACAAGCGCTTATCTGATCTCATCATTCTCTTACTGAAGGAGTTCGGGTCATCTTGTAGTTGTTGCAGCTTGAAGATCTCTCTTATTTTGTCAAGGTGGAAATAAATAGCTTTCCCTCTGACCAGGGTTCGAAAGGTGTAAAAGGCGGTTCCAGTCCTTCTCTGCCTATCTGTTTTCTAAACATTTGAGTAGAATTCCTGAACCATGTTTCTTCCCACCTTTGTCTCAGGATTAGCTAGGATTTCCCAGCCCCTTTTTCGAATTTGCTCTTGTATCTCCGGATATTCGTCTTCTTTCAGATCGAATTTAACTTCCGGGATCACTGACCATAGACCCATTATTTTGTAGTAATGGTCTACATGTTCTTTTGTTAAGAACCTCTCTTGATTCCAAAGAGGTTTTGGATTATTCTTTTTCTTCCCTCTTGAAGTGGTTTATTTTCCCTTTGGGGCCATGATCTTAGTGAGTCTTAGCTTGGTGATCACTAAAAAACACACCAAATATAGAGGTTTGCTTGTCCTCAAGCAAAAGAAAGGAAAGGAGATGAATAGAAGGTGAGCCAAATTCGAATGGTGGAGGAGAGGAGGAAGCCGAGTTTAAATTTATAAGTGAGGGGGTGGGCTTGAAAAATTTGAAAAAGATATGATAGAAGATATGATTTGTAAAAGATAAATATGAAACGAAAAATATGAAATTTTAAAATTGAAAAAGATATGAGGGATTTGAAAAAGATAAATCTGAATTTTAAAAAGATAATAGGATAGTTTGAAAAGATATGAGAAGAATTAAAAAGATAGGTGAGTTTTAAAGAAAAGATTTGAAAAGGAATTGAAGAAGATTTGAAAAAGATTTTTAGGATTAAAAAAAGTTTAAATATATATATATTTTTTTTTAAATTGAAATTGAAAGATGATAATTTGTAACATGTTTATGCAAGAAATTATGGATGAAATCATGAAAATTTGAAAAAAATTGAGTTGGAAACAAAACTTCCACTCCTCCACAATCCTGGCGTTAAACGCCCAATTGTTGCTTGTTTTGGGCGTTTAACGCCCAGCTGATGCTGCCTTTGGGCGTTTAATGCCCAGCTGTTGCTTCTGGTTGGCGTTAAACGCCAGAAATTCTTTATCACTGGGCGTTTTTCTAAACGCCCAGGATGCTGCAGTTCTGGCGTTAAACGCCCAGAATGGTACCCATTCTGGCATTTAACGCCCAGAGAGGTATCCTTACTGGCGTTAAACGCCCAGTAGATGCTTCTTTTGGGCGTTTAACGTCCAAAATACCCCTTACTGGCATTTTTGTGCCAGTGAGCTCCTTTTCTCTGCTTTATGCTCTGAATTCTTCTGTAACTCTGTGAACTCCTGCAATTGTTAATTAATCTTAAAGATAATTTATATCAAACTCATATAACTATTATTTGCATAATAAATAAACATTGCTAATGGCTGGGTTGCCTCCCAACAAGTGCTTCTTTATTGTCTTTAGCTGGATCTTACTAAGCTTTTAATCTAGTCTCAGCTTTGAGCATTCTTGCTTAAAATGACCTTCAAGATAATGCTTATTAGAATCAATGTCTTGAAGCTCCACATAGCCATATGGTGACACACTTGTAATCACATATGGTCCCTTCCACCGGGATTTTAGTTTCCCGGGGAATAATCTGAGCCTAGAGTTAAATAGCAGAACCTTTTGTCCTGGTTCAAATACTCTGGATGACATTTTCTTATCATGCCACCTTTTTGCTTTCTCCTTGTAAATTTTTTCATTCTCGAAAGCATTGAGTCTGAGTTCCTCTAGCCCATTTAACTGGAGTAATCTCTTTTCTCCAGCTAACTTAGCATCCAGGTTTAGGAATCTGGTTGCCCAGTAGGCCTTATGTTCCAGTTCCACGGGCAGATGACAGGCCTTCCCATACACAAGCTGGTATGGAGAGGTTCCTATAGGAGTCTTGAATGCTGTCTTGTATGCCTATAGAGTATTATCCAAGCTTTTTGCCCAATCCCTTCTATGGGTAATTACAGTCCGTTCCAGGATTCTTTTTAGTTCTCTATTGGAGACTTCAGCTTGTCCATTTGTCTGTGGATGATATAGAGTTGCTACTTTGTGGCTAATTCCATATCGGACCATAGCAGAGTAAAGCTGTTTATTGCAGAGGTGAGTGACCCATCACTGATTAGTGCTCTAGGGACACCAAACCTGCTGAAGATATGTTTCTGGAGGAACTTCAGCACTGTCTTAGTACATTAGTGGGTGTTGCAATTGCCACTACCCATTTAGATACATAGTCTACTGCCACCAAAATATATGTGTTTGAGTATGGTGGTGGGAAAGGCCCCATAAAGTCAATACCCCATACATCAAACAACTCAATCTCCAAGATCCCTTATTGAGGTATGGCGTAACCATGAGGTAGATTACTAGCTCTCTGGCAACTATCACAGTTACGTACAAACTCTCGGGAGTCTCTATAGAGAGTAGGCCAGTAAAAGCCACACTAGAGGACCTTGGTGGCTGTTCACTCACCTCCAAAATAGCCTCCATATTGTGACCCGTGGCAATGCCATAAGATCTTCTGTGCCTCTTCTTTGGGCACACATCTATGGATTATTCCGTCTGCACGTCTCTTAAAGAGATATGGTTCATCCCATAGGTAGTACTTTGCATCAGAAATCAATTTCTTTATTTGCTACCTGCTGTACTCTTTGGGTATGAATCTTACAACATTATAGTTTGCAATATCTGCAAACCAAGGTGTTTCCTGAATGGCAAACAATTGCTCATCCGAAAAGGTTTCAGAGATCTTAGTAGAAGGGGGGACGCCCCTTCTACTGGTTCTATCTGGGACAGATGATCTGCCACTTGGATCTCTGTCATTTTTCTGTCTCTTATTTCTATATCAAACTCTTGCAGAAGCAACACCGATCTTATGAGCCTGGGTTTTGAATCCTGCTTTGTAAGTAGATATTTAAGAGCAGCATGGTCAGTGTACACAATCACTTTTAATCCTACTAAGTATGATCGAAACATGTCAATGGCATAAACCACTGCAAGCAATTCTTTTTCTGTGGTTGTGTAATTTTTCTGGGCATCATTTAAAACACGGCTAGCATAATAAATGACATGCAGAAGCCTGTTATGCCTCTGTCCCAATACTGCAGCAATGGCATGGTCACTGGCATCACAAATTAGTTCGAATGGTAACGTCGAGTCTGGTGTAGAAATAAGTGGTGCTGTGACCAGCTTAGCTTTCAGAGTTTCAAACGCCTACAGACACTCTGTGTCAAACACAAATGGCATGTTAGCAGCTAGCCGATTGCTCAGAGGTTTTGCAATTTTTGAAAAATCCTTTATAAACCTCCTATAGAATCCTGCATGCCCCAGAAAGTTTCTGATTGTCTTAACATTGGCAGGTGGTGGTAATTTTTCAATTACTTCCACTTTAGCTTGATCCACCTCTATTCCCTTGTTTGAAATTTTATGCCCAAGGACAATTCCTTCAGTCACCATAAAGTGACATTTTTCCCAGTTTAAAACTAGGTTGGTCTCTTGGCATCTTTTCAGAACAAGTGCTAAATGGTCAAGACAGGAGCTGAATGAGTCTCCAAACACTGAAAAGTCATCCATGAAGACTTCCAGAAATTTTTCTACCATATTAGAGAAGATAGAGAGCATGCACCTCTGAATGGTTGCAGGTGCATTGCACAGACCAAAAGGCATCCTTCTGTTGGCAAACACTCCAGAAGGACATGTGAATGTTGTTTTCTCTTGGTCCTGAGGATCTACTGCAATTTGGTTATAACCTGAATAGCCATCCAAAAAGCAGTAGTATTCATGACCTGCCAGTCTTTCTAGCATCTGGTCTATGAATGGTAAAGGAAAGTGATCCTTTCTGGTGGCTGTATTGAGCCTTCTGTAATCAATACACATACGCCACCCTGTAACTATTCTTGTAGGAACCAGTTTATTTCTTTCATTATGAACCACTGTCATGCCTCCCTTCTTGGGGACAACTTGGATAGGGCTCACCCAGGGGCTATCAGAAATAAGATAAATAATCCCAGCCTCTAGTAATTTGGTGACCTATTTCTGCACCACCTCCTTCATGGCTGGATTTTGCCACCTCTGTGGTTGAACCACTGGCTTAGCATCGTCCTCCAATAGGATCTTGTGCATGCATCTTGCTAGGCTGATGCCCTTGAGATCACTTATAGACCACCCAAGAGCTGCTGATAAACCCATATTTTATGAGTTATTTTGTGCTTAGTTTGAGTGATTTATTCAATCCTTCACCCACTTATTCATATTAATTGTATGGTTTTACTTTCCCTTCCTTATTATGTGATGTATGTAAAAAATATGTTTCCTAAGCTTTAAAATATGCGCCTCCATGTAAGCCCATATACCACCCCAATTGCATCGTTCCATGCTTTCGATTCAGTGCCCTGTGTGTCGATACAAGCTTCCTTCGGATTAGGATTCGTTGATGTCGGGTTCAATTGACAAGGAATCAATTGAATTAATGATTTAGAGGCTGCCGGGAGGAGGATTCGCCATCGGTAGGTTTTCTAGTGACCAGAGAGCCGGCGAGAACCATCTTACGTTTAATTACCTTTATTTCCATTCGATACCATGATTAGTGTGTTTAGTAGTTTCAGATTTTCTAAGGTAGAATGACTTAAAGGATGGAAAAGGAAACGTACAAAAATGGAAGGAAAGTGCGAAATGGAGTTTTGCAGAAACTGGTATCCACGCGATCGCATGGACGACGCGATCGCGTGCTAGAAGCGAAGAAGCAGCGACGCGGCCGCATGACTGACGCGACCGCGTGCCTTAAGTAGAACGCATACGACGTGGACGCGTGACTGACGCGACCGCATGGCAAGGAAAAACTCCAGACGACGTGACCGCGTGACCCACGCGGACGCGTGACAGAGGCCACATATCAAAATTTACAGAATATGCCCCCAGCGATTTCTAAAGCCCTTTTTGGCCCAGATCCAAGCACAGAACACACAGATTAGAGGTTATAAAGTGGAGGAATGCATCCATTCAAGAGAGAGCTCGCCAATTTTCATTTTCCATGATTTAGATTTAGTTTGAGAGAGGTTTTCTCCTATCTCTCTTAGGATTAGGATTAGGATTTAGGACTTCTCTTAGTGTTTAAGAGTAACTCTCGATCCAGGTTTAATATTTACTTTAATTTATGTTTCTATGCTACTTTTACTTTAATGCTTTCATTCGTATCTATAAATGTTGCCAACTTGACTTATGAACCCTTTCCATGTTATGATTTAAATTAATGATTATTTGAGGTATTTCAGTTATTGATTGCTTTCTCTTTAATTTTTGTTACCATTGCTTTCCATCTAAGGATATTTTATTCTAGCAATTTACTTTTTTTCCCCTTTTTGGTCTTGGTTAAGAAATCAGTAACTCAACATTATTAAACTCAGCATAATTGATAATCGTTATCTTGCTAATTGAACTGAACTTCAATAATCCCAATTTTTTCTTAGGAAATAAATAGGATTCGAAAGTCAAACTTATTAGTCCCTTGACTTTCCTTTACTTTAGTAAAGGTTAACTAAGTGGAATTTAGATTCAACTTTCATTATTGTTGAGAGAGATAACTAAGTTGGACTTCTAATTTCTCTTACCTTGCCAAAAGTTTGCTTTACAGTATTTATTTATTTTAATTGCCATTTAAATTATTTGTCATATCTACTCTTCACTCTCAACCCTGATTTTACAACCTCCATAACCAATAATAAGAACATACTTCTCTGCAGTTCCTTGAGAAGACGACCCGAGGTTTGAATACTCGGTTAACAATTTTTAAGGGGTTTGTTACTTGTGACAACCAAAATGTTTGCACGAAGGGATTTTTGTTGGTTTAGAGACTATATCTACAACGCGACTGTTTTTATGAACTTCTTTACTGGCAAAAATTCTAACATCAGCTGCCTTATGTGTCCTTAGCACTTGAAGTAGTGCTTTCTCTTCCTGTGGATTTAAAGCAGAGCTTATGATCACCGGAAAAGTGTCACCTTCTCCCAGAAATGCATATTTCAGGGATGGTGGTATTGGTCTGAGCTTGGGTTTAGGAGCTTTCTCCTCTTCCTGAGGAATTTTCAGAGGCTCTTTTATTTTCTCTGATTCCTCCTAATCAGGCTGAACATCTTTATAGATGTCTTCTAGCTCTGATTCGAGACTCTCAGCCATGTTGATCTCCTCTACCAGGGAGTCAATAATATCAACACGCATGCAGTCTTTTGATGTGTCTGGAGGCTTCATTGCCTCAACAGCATTCAGCCTGAACTCATCCTCATTGACTCTTAAGGTCACTTCCCCTTTTTGGACATCAATGAGGGTTCGTCCAGTTGCTAGGAAGGGTCTTCCTAGAATGAGAGTTGCACTCTTGTGCTCCTCCATCTCCAGCGCTGCAAAGTCAGTGGGAAAGGCAAATGGCCCAACCTTGACAATCATGTCCTCAATTATGCCTGATGAATTTTTAATGGAGCCATCAGCAAGTTGAAGACATATCCGGGTTGGTTTGACCTCTTCAGTCAAGTCAAGCCTTCTGATAGTGGATGCAGGGATTAGATTGATACTTGCCCCAAGGTCACATAAAGCTATCTTGGTACAAGTATCCTCTAATGTGCAAGGTATCATAAAGCTTCCGGGATCCTTTAGCTTTTCTGGTAAGCTTGTTAGGATGACTGCACTGCATTCTCCAGTGAGAAAAACTTTTTTTGTTTCTCTCCAATCCTTCTTATGACTTAAGATCTCTTTCATGAACTTAGCATAAGAGGGTATTTGCGAAAGTGCCTCTTCAAACGAAATCTTTATTTCAAGAGTCCTGAGATAGTCTGCAAAGCGGGCAAATTGTTTATCCTGTTATGCTTGGCAGAGTTTCTGTGGATAAGGCATTTTGGCTTTATATTCTTCATCCTTAGTTGCTGCAGCTTTATTTCCTACAGAGGCAGGTTGAGAAGCCTTCTTGAGGGAGTTATTATCAGCACTTGCAGGTGTCTGATCCCTCACTGGCATTTGAACGCCAGAACTGGACATGGATTGGGCGTTTAACGCCAGCTTTTCACCTGTTTCTCGCGTTTGATCGCCAGACTTATTCCTCTCTGGGCTCTTACTGTCCTCAGAGGGATTTTGGGTAGCAGGTTGTTCATCCTCTGTCAGCTGTTCCTTTCTTGGCTTTTTGCTGCTTTGAGTTAAGATATTTAATGTTTTTCCACTTCTTAATTGAACTACTTGGCACTCCTCTGTTATCGGTTTTGACAACTGCTATTTTGTCTGACTCAATTGTGATTCCATATCCTTGTTAGCATTTTTGGTTTCTTGTAGCATCTCCTTAAATTCTGCTAACTGCCTTGTTATAGAAGATAGTTGCTGATTGAGTTCAGTAACTTGTTCCTGAGGACTAAAGTCAGTTGAAACTGCCTTAGCTTCTTCTTTCATGGAGGACTCATTACTTATGTACAGATGTTGATTTCTAGCAACTATATCAATAAGCTCATGAGCCTCTTCAATAGTCTTTCTCATGTGTATAGATCCACCAGCTGAGTGGTCTAGAGATATCTGAGCTTTTTCTGTAAGCCCATAGTAGAAGATGTCTAATTGTACCCACTCTGAAAACATTTCAGAGGGGCATTTCCTTAGCATCCCTCTGTACCTCTCCCAGGCGTTATAAAGGGATTCATCATCCTCTTGTTTAAAGCCTTGGATGTCCAGCCTTAGCTGTGTCATCCTTTTTGGAGGGAAATATTGATTCAGGAATTTTTCTGATAACTGTTTTCATGTTCTTATTCTTGCTATAGGTTGGTTATTTAACCACCTCTTAGCTTGATCTTTTATAGCAAAAGGAAACAGTAACAGCCTGTATACATCCTGATCTGCCTCCTTGTCACGCACTGTGTCAGCAACTTGCAAGAACTGTGCCAGAAACTCAGTAGGTTCTTCCTGTGAAAGATCGGAATATTTGCAATTTTACTGCACCATGACAATGAGCTGAGGATTTAGCTCAAAACTGCTTGCTTTGATGGGAGGTATACAGATGCTACTCCCATATACAGCAATAATGGGGTTAGCATATGACCCGAGAATCCTTCTGGACTGTTCATTTCTATTTAGGTCCATGATGGATAAAATGGAATTGATATGAATTGCAAACAAAATATATTTTTGTTTTATTTTATTTAAGTAGAAACAAACTGAATTATTAAGAATAAATAAAAATAATAAGATAAAATAAAATAATTAGAAATTAAAATGTAAATTTCGAAAACCAAGAGAAAAATAAATTTGAAAACAAAAATAATTACTTAATTAAGAAGATTTGAAAAACTTTGGATATGATTTTGAAAAAGATTTTGAATTTTGAAATTTCAAAACTAAGATAAGATAGAATAGAAAGTTTTAAAATAAAAATCTAAATTTTTAAAGGAAAATTCAAAAATTGATTAAAATAAAGAGAAAAGATATTTTTGAATTTAATGAAGAAAGAGAAAAACTGTAAAAATGACACCAAACTTAAATTTTTAGATCAAAACAAAGGAAACAAACAGGAAAAATTTGAATATCACGATGAACGCTAAGAACAACTTTTGAAAACTTTTTAAGAAAATAGAAACACAAAGGACACCGAACTTAAAAATTTTTATATTCTGAGCACTAATAATTCGAAAAAATTTGAAAGAAAAATAAAATCATGCAATTGACACTAAACTTAAAATATGAAACTAAACTCAAAACGAAAAACTCAATTATTAGTTTATAAAAATATATAATGGTAAATACATGCTAATCATATGAATAAGTGGGTAGAGATTTGATAAAACCACTCAATTAAACACAATATAAATCATAAAATAATGGTTTATCACGGGGTAACTTTGCAATCACCTCCACTGGTGCACGAATTGTAAATCACACTTTTCACAACTCGTACCACTAACCAGCAAGTGCACTAGGTCATCCAAGTAATACCTTACGTGAGTAAGGGTCGATCCCATGGAGATTGTTAGCTTGAAGCAAGCTATGGTTATTTTGTAATTCTTAGTCAGGAAATCAATAGTAAAAATGGTTGGGTTTATGAGAAGTAATTAACATAAAATAAATAATACTCGTTATGCAGTAATGGAGAACAGATTGAGGTTTTGGAGATGCTCTGTCTTCTGAATCTCTTCTTTCCTACTGTCTTCTCTTTCACTCACGCAGGTCTCCTTCCATGGCAAGCTATATATTGGTGGATCACCGATGTCAATGGCTACCATCCATCCTCTTAGTGAAAATGGTTCAAATGCGCTGTCACCGCACGGCTAATCATCTGTCGGTTCTGACTCATGTTGGAATAGAATCCGTTAATCCTTTTGCGTCTGTCACTACGCCCAACACTCGCGAGTGTGAAGCTTGTCACAGTCATCCCTTCCCAGATCCTACTCGGAATACCACAGACAATGTTTAGACTTTCCGGATCTCAGGAATGGCCCCCAATAATTCTAGCCTATACCACGAAGACTCTGATCATGAACCAGGAGGCTAAGAAATATACACTCAAGCTAGTGCAGATAGAATGGAGGTGGTTGTCAGGCACGCGTTCATAGGTGAGAATGATGATGAGTGTCATGGATCATCACATTCATCAGGGTGAAGTGTGAGTGAATATCTTAGAAATAGAAACAAGCATGATTGAATGAAAAACAGTAGTAATTGCATTAATTCATCGAAACATAGCAGAGCTCCTTACCCCCAACCATGGGGTTTAGAGACTCATGCCGTCAGAAATACAAAGTGTAGTGTAAAAATGTCATGAGGTACATAGTAAGTCTCTAAAATTTGTTATTATACTAAGTTAGTGACCTAGGTTTACAGAAAATGAGTAAACTAAGATAGATAGTGCAGAAATCCACTTCCGGGGCCCAGTTGGTGTGTGCTTAGGCTGAGCATTGAGCTTTACACGTGTAGAGGATTCTTTTGGAGTTAAACGCCAGGTTGCAGCCTGTTTGTGGCGTTTAACTATGGTTTGTAACCTGTTTCTGGCGTTTAACTTTAGAATAGGGCAAGAAGTTGGCGTTTGAACGCTAGTTTGCGTCGTCAAAACTCGGGCAAAGTATGGACTATTATATATTTCTGGAAAGTCCTGGATGTCTACTTTCCAACGCAATTGAGAGTGCTCCAATTGGGTTTCTGTAGCTCCAGAAAATCCATTTCGAGTGCAGGGAGGTCAGAATCCATCAGCATCTGCAGTCCTTTTTCAACCTATGAATCAGATTTTTGCTTAGGTCCCTAAATTTCAGCCAGAAAATACCTGAAATCACAGAAAGACACACAAACTCATAGTAAAGTCCAGAAATGTGAATTTTGCATAAAAACTAATAAAAACATAGTAAAAACTAACTAAATCATACTAAAAACTATATGAAAATACCCCCAAAAAGGGTATAAAATATCCGCTCATCATCCACCTTGGCCTTGTCCACCTCTATGCCTCTTTTTGAGATATTGTGGCTAAGAACCACCCCCTCTGTAACCGTAAAGTGGCGTTTCTCCCAGTTCAAAACAAGGTTGGTTTCTTGGCATCTCTTTAGCACCAGGGGCCAAGTGGTGCAAGCAATTAAAATATGAATCACCAAAAATAAAAAACTCATCCATAAACACCTCAATGAATCTTTTAATCATGTCTGAAAATATGGAGAGCATGCACCTTTGGAATGTTGCAGGTACATTGCACAATCCAAAGGGCATTCTCCTATAAGAAAAAACACCATATGGACAAGTAAATGAGGTTTTTTCTTGGTCCTTGGGGTCTACAACAATTTGGTTGTAGCCAGAATAACCGTTGATGACTTGCATCATCTACCCTTCTTTCTTGCATAAAGAAGACCATAAAAGAGCATAAATCTCATTTTATCAGTACAATTCATGCATTATTTGATGAATATTATGGTACACTACTTTGAGATGAGTTGTGCTGAATTTTAGGTGAAAAAGGCACCAAAAATGGGTAGAAGACAACAAGAAGATGGGGGTGTGAAACTGGCATGCCAATTGGGAGCAAACGCCACAAAAATGCACTGGTGTGGCACGCCAGGAGCTAGGCGTGGCACGCCAGTACTAAATTCCAGGGAAAAGTCCAAGCATGCATGTGGGCGTGGCACTCTAGGGACTGGGCGTGGCACGCCAGTACAAAGTTCCAGAGAGCAATAATGGAGGACACAAAAAGGGCGTGGCACGCCAGGTTGGGCATGGCACGCCTAACCCATCAGCCACTATGGGCGTGCCACTTGAGCAAAGGGGCATGGCACGCCAAGTCACTACCCCAGGAAGAACCTTCACTATGGTGTGCCACTTGGTATCGAAGGCGTGGCACGCCAGCTCCAAGAAGTCACTTAGGTGTGCCACTTAAGAACCCAGGCGTGGCACACCAAGCTTGAGGAGCTCACAAATATATGGGCGTGCCACTTGAGCAGCATGGCGTGGCACGCTGGTACAATAATCCAGAGAAGGGGCTGAAGGCAATTAAAAACTGGGCGTGCCACTTGGTATCGAAGGCGTGGTACGCCAACCTCTCAATCTCACTTTGGCGTGCCACCTGAGCAACCAGGCGTGGCACGCCAATGAAACAAAGTGACCAAAGCAAGGGCTGGGCATGCCACATGGTGTCGAAGGCGTGGCATGGCAACCGAAGTATCTCACTATGGCGTGCCACTTGAAGGCTGAGGCGTAGCACGCCAACTACTGGAACCAAGGCAAGATCATGGTCGTGGCACGCCAGCCTCTAGGTGTGGCACGCTGGTATAAATTTCCAGAGAGAGTGAAGAAGGCCAAATACATGAGGCGTGCCACTTGGTGTCGAAGGCGTGGCACGCCATCCACTATTCCTCACTTGGGCGTGCCACTTGGACCCCAGGCGTGGTACGCTAGTGTCATTCAGAGAGCAAAGAAGCATTGGGGCGTGCCACTTGAGTTCGTGGCGTGGCACGCCAAACAGAGGAACCAATTATTCCCAAAGGGGCATGGCACGCCAAACCCTGGGCGTGCCACGCTAGTTCAACTTTCCAGAGAAGCTTGGCCAAGCATACAGCAAAGGCGTGGCACGCCAGACCCTAGGCGTGCCACGCTAGTTCAAGTTTTCAAAGGCAAAGAAAAACGGAAAAAGGCTAGGGCATGCCACTTGAGCTCGAAGGCGTGGCACGCCAAGGTTGTTAGTGAAGACGAGCATGCCACTTAAAGGGCTGGGCGTGGCACGCCAAGCTAGAATTGAAGAGCACATGACACGCCACTGGAGCACCAACCACACGTCAGTTGGGAAGTCACACTTATTGAGCTTCTTTTCCCTCCAAAATGTAATTTTCCTTTTTCACTTTTGTAATTCTTTTATTTTTACTAGGAGTAGTATAAATACCACCAAGGAGTACTGAAGAGGGGGTTAAGCAGTTAGTTATAGATCCACTTTTACACTTCACTTTTGAGTACTTTTTTTTGAGCTATGAGTAGCTAAGTTCCCTCTCATTGAGAGAGGGAGCTCTGTTGTACTTGATGGATTGATAACAGTGAAATTCTTCTTCTCTTCATCTTCTCTTGATTTGCTAGAAGGAATTTCGTTCTTAATGCTTAGTGTTCAATTATCTTGGATAAGAGATTGAATGCAAAATGGGTTTTATGGGAACCTTGTGAAAGGAAACATGAAACCATGCTTGAAATCCCTTCTCACACTTTAGTAGAATCTGGGTTTTGGTGTTTGGATATATGACATATAATCCTTCCTCTACTTGGACCTATGATGGAGTGTGGTATAATCAGGGACCAAGCATATCTCTCTTCATGAGCAATTAGACCAAGGAATTGGCTATTGATCAAGATCTGAGAGATTGAGTCACCAAGGGATTGGGACTTAATCAATGATGATTGCCAAGAAGTCAATGAGTTGCATGATTGAAGAGGATATAAGCTAGATTTGATCCAAAGAGACAACATCTCCTGATCTCAATGAATTTCCCCATTCTTATCTATCCCTTTCTTTATAGCTAAATTTTACATTCAGTAATTCCCCATTCCTATTTACATTCAAGTCATTTATGATTCTGCACTTTACATCCTGCCATTTCTATTTCTGCACTTTATTGCTTTTCTTTATATTCTAGACATTTACATTTATGTCATTTATAATTCTGCACCTCACAATCTATTTGTTCCGCTTGACTAATTCATCAATCAATTAAAACTGCTTGAATTTGCCAATCTCTCTCGATACGATCCCACTCCACTGTGGGTTATTACTTAACGATAATTTTGGTGCTCTTGCCAAAAGAATTAATTCACCAATTTTTGAATGGGGTGTGAATTAGATTCATCAAGTTTTATGGCGCCGTTGCCGGGGATTGGCTTAAATTTGACAGTGATTAAATTGATTGGAGAACTAGATTAAGCAATTTAAATTCCTTGTTATTTCATTTTCTTTTATTTAGCACTTTTTATTCTTTTCTTTTATCTCTACTCTGAGTTTTATTTCTTTCTTCTTTGATTATTTTAGTTATTCATCATCCATATTTTCACTCTTCTAACTGTTTGATTAATTGTATCAACAAAGCTAACCACTAATCTCAACAAGAGTTTTCCTACTGCACTTGTTCTTTGCTGGTTATTTGCCAATTGTATGACAGGTAGAAGAGGAGAGACCTCATCCCCCTTTGATAATGAAATTGAGAGGACCCTCCTTAGGCGAAGGAGGGAAGCAAGAGGCAAAGGCATAATTGGAGAGGAACTAGTGGAGGAAAATCTAGAAATCACCATGGAAGAAGAAGTACATAACCATGTTTAAAAGGAAGCTGGCAATCATGCTGGGCAAGAAAGGAGAGTCTTAGGCTCCTACATCAACCCAAACCCAGGAAATTGTGGCAGCAGCATCCTAAAGCCAACAATTCATGATAATAATTTTGAGCTGAACCCTCAGCTCATCACACTTGTTCAGAATAATTGCTTATATGGAGGAAGTGCCCAAGAAGACCCTAATCAACATCTCAACACATTCTTGAGGATATGTGATACTGTAAAGTCCAATGGGGTACACCCTGACATCTACAAACTACTCTTGTTCCCTTTCTCACTCAGAGATAAGGCAGCAAAGTGGTTAGAATCATTTTCCAAGGATAGCCTAACTACATGGGAGGAGGTCATGAACAGATTTCTTGCAAGATTTTACCCTCCACAAAGAATCAACAGGCTGAAAGCTGAGGTGCAAACCTTCAGACAACAAGATGGAGAAACACTCTATGAGGCATGGGAGAGATTCAAAGATCTGACAAGGAGATGCCCACCAGAAATGTTCAATGAGTGGGTACAACTACATATATTCATGGATCATTCTTCAGGAGGCTCACTCAACAAGAAGAAAACCATTGAAGAAGCCATAGATGTCATTGAGACTATAGCTGAAAATGAGTAATTTTATGCTTCAGAAAGGACTCAGAAGAAAGGAGTGCTAGAACTCAACTCTGTAGATGCTTTGTTAGCTCAGAACAAGGCAATTGCAGCATAAATAGCAGCCTTAACCAAGAGGATGGAGGCCAATCAAGCCTCAGTCATTCAAGACCAAACTCCTCAACAAGAAAGGAATGCACCAGAATCTGAAGGTGACTGGGAACAAGCTAATTATGTGAACAACTCATCCAGACCACCATATGACCCATACTCTAAGACGTACAACCCAGGTTGGAAGAACCACCCAAATTTTGGGTGGGAAAACCAATAAAACCAAAACCAAGACCACAACAAACCTTACCCATCAAATCAGCATTCTACCCACAACCCCAACCATCAAACAGGGAACCATAGACCTTACCATAACTCACATAACATATCATACCATAGCAACTGATGAGCGGATATTTATACGCTTTTTGGCATTGTTTTTAGTATGTTTTTAGTAGGATCTAGTTACTTTTAGGGATGTTTTTATTAGTTTTTATGTTAAATTCACATTTCTGGACTTTACTATGACTTTGTGTTTTTTTCTGTGATTTCAGGTATTTTCTGTCTGAAATTGAGGGACTTGAGCAAAAATCATATTCAGAGGTTGAAGAAGGACTGCTGATGCTGTTGGATTCTGACCTCCCTGCACTCAAAATGGATTTTCTGGAGCTACAGAATTCAAAATGGTGCGCTTCTAATTGCGTTGGAAAGTAGACATCCAGGGCTTTCCAGCAATATATAATAGTCCATACTTTGCCCGAGTTTAGATGACGCAAACCGGCGTTCAACGCCACCTCTCTGCCCAATTCTGGCGTCCAGCGCCAGAAACAAGTTGCAAAGTGGAGTTCAACGCCCAAAATGGCACAAAAGCTGGCGTTCAACTCCAAGAATGACCTTTCCACGTGTAGACTTCAAGCTCCTATTCAATTCATCTTATTTCGCTTCTAAGATATTCATTCGCACTTCAACTTGAATGTGACAATCATCACAATCATCATCATTCCCTATGAACGCGTGCCTGACAACCACTTCCGTTCTACCTTAGATTGAATGAGTATCTCTTAGATCTCTTAATCAGAATCTTCGTGGTATAAGCTAGATTGATGGCGGGATTCATGAGAGTCCGGAAAGTCTAAACCTTGTCCGTGGTATTCCGAGTAGGACTCTAGGATTGAATGACTGTGACGAACTTCAAACTCGCACGTGCTGGGCGTAGTGACAGACGCAAAAGGATAGTTAATTCTATTCCAGTATGATCAAGAACCTCCAAGATGATTAGCCATGCAGTGACAGCGCATCGGACCATTTTCACAAAGAGGAATAGGATGCAACCATCGACAAGGGTGATGCCTCCAGACGATTAGCCGTGCTGTGACAGAGCATTTGGACCATTTTCCCGAGAGGATTGAAAATAGCCATTGGCACCGGTGACATCCTTACAAAAAGCTAGCCATGGAAAGGAGTAAGACTGATTGGATGAAGACAGCAGGAAAGCAGAGGTTCAGAGGAACGAAAGAACCTCTATGCGCTTATCTGAAATTCTCACCAATGATTTACATAAGTATTTCTATCCTTATTTTATTATATTAAATTCAAAAACTCCATAACTATTTTATATCCGCCTGACTGAGATTTACAAGGTGACCATAGCTTGCTTGATACCAACAATCTCCGTGGGATCGACCCTTACTCACGTAAGGTTTATTACTTGGACGACCCAGTGCACTTGCTGGTTAGTTGTATCGAAGTTGTGACAAATTATAAATTGAGATTAGAGCACCAAGCCTTTAGAGCCATTACTAGAGATCACAATTTCGTGCACCAGCAACCAACCCATACACAAAAACCTCAATCAAGATACACCACCCTCAACTATGCAACCATGTGAAATCAAGAGCAACTTTGAGAGGATGGAGGCTGCAATAGCACAACTGTCGTCACAGATTACAGGGGTAGTCTCCACCCTCATGGACAGACAAGCACAAACTGAAAGAAGGATAGACGCTAACCAAGAAGAATACAGGTCAAATTTGAAAAATCAAGGCACAGCAATCTCAAAGTTGGAAGCACAAGTGGGGATTTTATCCAAGCAAATCCCACTTTCCACACACACATTTCCCAGTGATACCATGGCTAACCCAAGAAGGGAATGCAAAGCCATTACACTAAGAAGTGGGAAGGTTGTGGAGGAAGGAACCCCAAGCAAAGACAACCATGAAGAAGAAGTTGCAGAAAAGCATGGGAATAAGGATGAAGAAGAGACCCCTGCTCCACCTCCACCGAAACCAGTCTTAAAGCCTTATGTGCCAAAAGCACCATACCCACAGAGACTGGGAAAAGGTGGGAAGGATGGCCAGTTCTCTAAGTTCCTAGAGATCTTCAAGAAGCTCCAAATCAACATACCATTTGCTGAGGCATTGGAACAAATGGCACTCTATGCCAAATTTTTGAAGGAGCTTATAACAAGAAAGAGGAATTGGGAGGCAAAAGAGACCATAATATTGATGAGGAATGCAGCACCATCATACAGAAGAAGCTGCCTCAAAAGTTGAAAGATCCAGGGAGTTTTCAAATCCCTGCATCATAGGGAATATCACTATTGAGAAAGCTTTGTGTGACTTGGGAGCTAGCATAAATCTCATGTCCCTAACCATGATGAGAAGGATGAAGATTGAGGAAGCCAAGCCAACAAGAATGGCACTCCAATTGGCTGACAGAACATTTAAGTTTCCACATGGGGTGGTGGAAGACTTGCTAGTGAAAGTGGGGGAATTCATTTTCCCTACTAATTTCATTGTGCTAGATATGGAAGTAGAGGCCAACACGTCAATCATCCTAGGAAGGCCATTTCTAGCTACTGCTGGAGCCATCATTGATGTGCAAAAAGGGGAACTAGTCTTGAGATTGCATGAAGAGAAAATGGTCTTCAACGTCTTTAAAGAAATGAGTTACCCCAAAAAATCTATAGGAAAATGCATGCTGGTAGACACCATGGAACAGATAGAGCAAGGAGTCTTGGAAGAAGAACAATGTGAAGGAACCATTGAGCTGGAACAAGAACCAAATGGAGAACCACCACAAGCAACCATGAGAAATTCAATCATGCCAACCACCACAGACAAGAAAGATGCAAAGGCACCAAAACTAGAGCTGAAAACCTTACCACCCAGCTTGAAATATACATATTTGGGTGCCAACAACACTCACCCAGTGATCATAAATTCAAGTTTGAGTAAGGAACTAGAAGAGGAGCTTATCCAAGTACTGAGAAAACACAAGGATGCCATAGGCTGGATGATAAACCCATATTTCATGAGTTCTTTTGTGCTTAATTTGAGTGATTTATACAATCTTTCACCTACTTTTTCACATTAATTACATGATTTTACTTTCCCTTCCTTATTATGTGATGAAAATGAAAACCATGTTTCCTAAGCTTTAAAACTAATTAATTTAATTACCTTTATTTCCATTCGATGCCGTGATTAGTGTGTTGAGTAGTTTCAGATTTTCTAAGGTGGAATGACTTAAAGGACGGAAAAGGAAACATATAAAATGGAAGGAGAAAGCAAAACGGAGCTTTAAGGAAACTGGTATCCACGCGATCGCATAGATGACGCGATCGCGTGCCAAGCACGAATCAGCAGTGACGCGACCGCATGACTGACGCGACCACGCGCCTTAAGCAGAACGCACATGACGCGGTCGCATGACTGACGCGACCGCGTGGCAAGGAAAAGCTCCATATGACGTGACCGCGTGACCCACGCGGACGCGTGACAGAGGCCACGCACCAGAAATTACAGAATATGCCCCCAGCGAATTCTGAAGCCTTTTTGGCCCAGATCCAAGTACAGACAGCATAGACCAGAGGTTATAAAGTGTGGAAATGCACCCATTCAAGGAGAGCTCACATATTTTTACTTTTCAATGATTTAGATTTAGTTGAGAGGGAGATCTTCTCTCTCTCTCTTTGAGGATTTAGGATTTCTTCTTGTTTTAAGAGTAACTCTGGATCCCAGGTTTAATGTTCTTTTATTTTAGTATTACTTCTATTTATTTACTCCAACATTTGAATTGATTATTATAATTTGATCTAATAATTCTTCCATGTTATAGACTATTATTTGAATTAATGATAATTGAGGTATTTTCAGTTTATGATTGTTCTCTTTGATTTAAGTTACCATTGCTTCCCATCTAAGGACAATTTTTATTATTCCAGCAATTTTACATTTTCCCCTTTTGGTTCTAGTTAAGAATTTAGTAACTCAACATAATTGATAATCGTTATCTTGCTAATTGAGCTGAACTTAAGTAATCCCAACCTTTTCTTAGGAAATAAATAGGATTCAAAGGTCAATTTAATTAGTCCCTTGACTTTCCTTGCCCTGGTACAGGTTGATCAAGTGGAGTTTAGATTCAACTTTCCTTATAGTTGAGAGAGATAACTACGTTGGACCTCCAACTTCTCTTACCTTGCCAAAGGTTTACTTTACAGTATTTATTTATTTTTAATTGCCAATTACTTTACCTGTCATTCAAATTACTTGCTTTTCATCTTCTAAACCCCGATTACAACATCTATAGCCAATAATAAGAACATACTTCCTCGCAGTTCTTTGAGAAGACGACCCGAGGTTTGAATACTCGGTTAACAATTTCTAAAGGGGTTTGTTACTTGTGACACCCAAAACGTTTGTACGAAGGGATTTTTGTCGGTTTAGAGATTATATCTACAACGCAATTGTTTCTATGAATCTCTTTACTAGTAAAAATCCTCTCCTCACTGGACACTTGCAGATTTAAAAGGGATCAGTCCTTCAATGTGCATGCACAAAATCCTACTTCAAGAAGATGCCAAACCTTCAAGGCAACAACAAAGGAGGCTGAATCCAACTATGAATGAAGTGGTTCAGAAAGAAGTGTTGAAATTGTGGCAAGCAGGGGTGATCTACCCTATCTCAGACAGCCCTTGGGTAAGCCCGGTACAAGTAGTCCCTAAGAAGGGAGGGATCAGTATTGTGGCAAATGAGGAGAATGAATTGATACCCACAAGGACAGTGACCAGATGGCGTATGTGCATTGACTACCGGAAACTCAATGAAGCCACCCGGAAAGATCACTTTCCCCTACCTTTCATGGACCAGATGCTTGAAAGATTGGTAGGACATGAGTATTATTGCTTCCTGGATGGGTATTCGGGTGATGCCAGGGTATTTTGGCCAGTTTCACTAACCTTTTCTTTACTGTTTTAGGGTAGTTTCATGCATTTTCTTAGTTAATAAGCAAGTTTTGGGTAGATAATCACTTACATCTTGATTCAAGCAAACATTGTGAATTTCATGTGATTTTATGAGAATTATGCATGAATTGAATGACAAATTGGATAATGCATGTCTCATAACTTGGATTAGAGCTTTGATGCACTTTATTTGCTTGATTTCAGGACAAAGGAAGCAAGGAAGAGCCACATTAGCAGCCACGTTAATCTAATTAACGTGACCACTAACGTGGAATGGGAATAAACTTGCAACGTTAATGAGAAAAGTGATTGCCAATAACGCCTTCGAAACCATCATGGCCTACGTTAATTTCCATATTAACTACATTAACGTGGTAGTTAACGGGGAGAGAAAGGGAGCTCCAGTGTTAGTGGTAAAAGTGAATACCACTAATGCTCCAAATTGGCAATTAGCCACGTTAAGAGTCACATTAACTCAGTTAACGTGAACTCTAACGTGGAAAGGGAAGACAATGCCAACGTTATTGACACTCACCTTTGTCACTAACGTTGGACTAAGCCCAATTGGCCACGTTAAGAGTCACGTTAACTACATTAACGTGAACGCTAACGTGGGAGGAGCAAGGAATCGCCAACGTTAGTGACACTCACCTTTGTCACTAACGTTGGACTAAGCCACTATGAGCCACGTTAGTTGCCAAGTTAATTGCATTAATGTGGAAGCTAACGTGGAGGAAAGAAATGATGAGCCAACGTTAGTGACAATCACCTTTGTCACTAACGTTGGAGATGGAAATCACCACCACGTTAGTGGCCAAGTTAAGACAATTAACGTGAGGCACTAACGTGAGAAGGGGCGTTTGGAGCGTTAGTGACAAAGGTAAGTGTCACTAACGCTCTCGAGGCTAAGGCATACCCACGTTAAGAGCCACGTTAGTTATACTAACGTGGACTCTAACGTGAGAAAAGGGAGGCTAAGAGCAACGTTGTTGGAAAAGGTAAACGCCAATAACGCTTGCGATGGACCAAGAGGCAACGTTAGTGGTCACGTTAGTGCCACTAACGTTGAAGTTAACGTGAACCATCTTGGGCTAGGAACGTTAGTGAAAAAGGTGATTGTCACTAACGTTCTTGAACCCACGTTTTCACTTAACGTTAACGCCACTAACGTCCTAGCTAAAGTCCATGCCCACTTCACACTTTCTCTACAAGTAAAGCTGAGCCCACTGAAGATTTCAAACTGCTTCAACTCAAGATCCAAAGGCCCATATCCAAGACTTGAAGAGCCAACTAGAAGATCAGAAGAGTAGTATATATAGGAATAGTTTTGAAATAGAGAAGAGCTTTTGGATTGAGAGAACCACAAAATTTTACTTTCTCTGCAACTTCTAGTTTTACTTTCAGAATGTATTTTCCATCTTTGCTTTCCATTCCCAGAGCTATGAACAACTAAACCCCTTTCATTGGGTTAGGGAGCTCTGCTGTAATTTGATGGATCAATAATAGTTTTCATTATTCTTCTTCTTTCTTTTCTCGTGATTTTACTAGAAAGCTTTCAATCTTCATCCAATTGGGTAGTTGTCTTGGAAAATAAGCTATTCATACTTGGATCTCTTCGGAACCTTGGAAGAGGAATGAAGAGATCATGCTAGAAATGCTTTCTCATGTTGGACCAAATTGGGGTTTGGATGGATATAGTGACATATAATCCTACCAACATTTTCATTTGGGAATACATGTGGTATAATCAGTTACCACACTTCATCTCTTCTCATGAGCAATTAGACCAAGGAATTGGCTATTGATCAAGATTTGAGAGATTGAATTACCAAAGAATTGGAATTCAATCACTTAAGATTGCCAAGGAGATCAATGAATGCATTGATTGAGGAAGAGATGAAAATGAACTTGATCCAGAGAATGCAACATCTCCTGAGCCCAATGAATTCCCCATTTCTGATCTTACCCATTCTCTTTATTTTCTGCCATTTACTTTTATGCTGAATTCCCCATTTCCCATTTAAGATTCTGTAATTTATTTTCTGTCATTTATATTCAGTTCTTTATTTCCAGCATTTACAATTTCTTCTATTTACTTTCCCGTAATTTAATTTTCTGCAACTCACAAATCAACTTCTGCTTAGCTCAACTAGAACATTCCTCCGATTAAAGTTGCTTGACCAATCAATCCCTGTGGGTGATGACAAGTCATCTTAGCCTAGTTTCACTAGCCTTTTTATTTTGTTTTCAATTGAATTATGCACTTTCTTGAGCCAAAAGCAAGCCAATTGGGTAGATTTTTATGTTTCCTTTGATTTAATCAACCATGTATGAATTCATGCTATTTCATGAGGTTTTATGCTATAATTGTCATATATTATGAAAGAATGAATATCTCATGATTTTGAGCATAGCTTTGATGTGTTTGGTTGATTAATGATAGGTGAAGAAAGCTTGGAGAAAGGTTGATGCAATGGCTAGGAGGAGTGACTTGAGTCTTGAATTAATTATGAACCAGGAAGCAAAAGCTGGAGCAAAAGTTAGCCCCTAACTTTTTGGCTAACTTTTGGGCAAAAGCTGGACCAAAAGTTAGCCCCTAACTTTTTGGCTAACTTTTGGGCAAAAGTTGGAGCAAAAGTTAGCCCCTAACTTTTTGGCTAACTTTTGGCATGAAAAACACTCCCTGGATGCACCAAAAGTTTGCGCCAACGTTAGCCCCTAACTTTTTGGCTAACGTTGGCGCCTGAAAAACTCCCTGGGCTAGCAAAAGTTTGCGCCAACGTTAGCCCCTAACTTTCTGGCTAACATTGGCGCCATGAATAACTAAGGGGAGGCCAACGTTGGAGCAATAGTTAGACCCCTAACTTTTGCCCCAACGTTGGTATCAGCAAAACAAGGGTGCTGATGTGAAAAGTTGGAGCAAAAGTTAGACCCTAACTTTTACTCAAGTTTTCATGATTCCAACCCGGTTTGCAATTTACTTTTCCTTGTTTAAATTCTGCAAATCCAACTCCCGATTCCCTTTACAATTCAAGCCATTTACATTTCTTGCACTTTAAGATTTTGCAATTTACATTTCATGCGTTCTAAGTTTCTGCCATTTAATTTCTTGTTCTTTAAGATTCAGCACTTTAATTCCTGTTCTCTTTAATTTCATGCCAATTACCCATTCCCTTTACTTTCAATGCAATTTAATTTTTGCAAATCACCAATCTCTCAACCAAATCTTGATTCGCTTGACTAAATCAACCACTAAACTAAAATTGCTCAATCCTTCAATCCCTGTGGGATCGACCTCACTCCCGTGAGTTATTATTACTTGATGCGACCCGGTGCACTTGCCGGTTAGATTTGGGTGTTTTGGAGAAATTCGTTTTTCCGTGAAAATAACCCATCAGTGGGATAAGACCTCATTCTATTGTGAGTTTTTACTTGATGACAATTCGGTATACTTGCCAAGGGAAATTTGTTGAGAGACAAGTTTCCGTGCATCATGTTTATGGCGCCGTTGCCGGGGATTGATTTTGTATCAACAATGATTAAATTAGTGGATAACTAGATTGAGCATTTTTCTTTTGTTTGATTTAATTTCTGTTTGAGTGATTTACTTTCAGTTTTAGTTATTTTCTTCCCTTTACCCCTACCCGTTTGTGGTGTTCTCTTATTTGTTACAATTCAGTTCACTAACCCACTAACTATTTGATATATTGCATCACTCACACTAACAGCATTTCTGACAATAATACTTCCTGCATTTATCTCTTTTTTGCTTGTGCTTTGCTGGTTGTATGACAGGTAGAAGAAGCGGGGCTTCAACTTCCTTTGATTCTGAACCTGAGATAACCTTCCTTAGACTAAGGAGGGAAGCAAGAGGAAAGAGAGTCGTTAGTGCTGAGGAAGAGGAGGAGTATTTTGAACCAAACATGGATGAGAATATGAAGAACCATTATGAAGAAGAGGCTCACAACCATGGCAGAGAAGGACCAGTGCATCATGCTAGACAAGAAAGAAGAGTTCTAGGCTCTTATATCAATCCAAACCCAGGAAAATGTAGAAGTAGCATCCAAAAGCCAACCATACATGCCAATAACTTTGAACTAAAGCCACAGCTCATCACCCTTGTTCAGAACAACTGTTCATTCGGAGGAAGTGTCCAAGAAGATCTCAATCAGCATCTCACTATATTCCTGAGGATATGTGATACTGTGAAGTCTAATGGTGTTCATCCTGACACCTATAGACTGCTTCTGTTTCCCTTCTCACTCAAGGACAAAGCATCTAAATGGCTGGAATCCTTCCCGAAGGAGAGTTTAACAACCTGGGAAGATGTGGTGAACAAATTCTTGGCGAAATTCTATCCTCCTCAAAGGATCAACAGGTTGAGAGCTGAGGTACAAACTTTCAGGCAACAAGACGGTAAAACTCTCTATGAAGCATGGGAGAGGTTCAAAGACTTAACAAGAAGGTGCCCACCAGATATGTGCAATGAATGGGTGCAGTTACACATTTTCTATGAGGGTCTTTCGTACGAATCAAAGAAGGCAGTAGACCACTCATCCGGGGGATCTTTGAACAAGAAGAAGACCATTAAAGAAGACATAGATGTTATTGAAACTGTAGCTAAAAATGACTACTTCAATGCTTCTGAAAGAGGCAACACTAGAGGAGTGATGGAGCTAAACAACGTGGATGCACTGCTGGCCCAGAACTAGATGATTACCAAGCAGCTGGCCGATCTTACCAAGAAGATGGAGAGGAACCAAGTAGCAGCAATCACCACCACATCAGCAGGTCAAGAGGGAGTGAATACAGAGGCAAAGGGTGATCAAGAACAAGCCAACTACATTGGAAATTCACCTAGGCAAAACCATGATCCATACTCCAAAACTTACAATCCTGGTTGGAGGAACCACCCAAACTTTGTGTGGGGAAATCAACAAGATCAAGGCCAAGATTAGAGATGCCACAACCCCAACAACAATGCAGCTCACCAACATTCCACTGATGCACAGAAACTTGTCTCTCAACAAATTTCCTTCGGCAAGTGTACCGAACTGTCGTGAAGTAAAAACTCACTATAGACTGAGGACGAATCCCACAGGGATTGATTGGTCAAGCAACTTTAATTGGAAGAATGTTCTAGTTGAGCTAAGTAGAAATTGAGTTTGAGATTTGCAGAAAATTAAATGGCAGGAAAGTAAATGGCAGAAAACGTAAATGCTGGAAAGAAAGAGCTGAATGTAAATGGTAGAAAGTAAATTACAGAATCTTAAATGGGAATGGGGAAGATGCTCATAAAAGTAAATTGCATAAATTAAAGAGAATGGGTAAGATCAGAAATGGGGAATTCATTGGGTTTAGGAGATGTTGCATTCTCCGGATCAAGTTCATTTTCATCTCTTCCTCAATCAATGCATTCATTGATCTCCTTGGCAATCTTAAGTGATTGAATTCCAATTCCTTGGTAATTCAATCTCTTAAATCTTGATCAATAGCCAATTCCTTGGTCAATTGCTCATGAGAAGAGATGAAGTATGGTCACTGATTATACCACATGTATATCCAAATCAAAGTGTTGGTAGGATTATATGTCACTATATCCATCCAAACCCCAATTTGGTCCAACATGAGAAAGCATTTCTAGCATGATCTCTTCATTCCTCTTCCAAGGTTCAGAAGAGATCCAAGTATGAATAGCTTCTTTTCCAAGATAACTACCCAATTGGATGAAGATTGAAAGCCTTCTAGTAAAATCAAGAGAAAATAAAGAAGAAGAGTAATGAAAACTATTATTGATCCATCAAATTACAATAGAGCTCCCTAACCCAATGAAAGGGGTTTAGTTGTTGATAGCTCTGGGAAATGAAAGCATAGATCCAAAATACATTCTGAAAAGTAAAACTAGAAGTGCAGAGAGAGTAAAATATTACAGAGGCTAACTAAAATTCCCCACTCCCCTTTCTAATTCAAAACTACCCCTATATATACTACCCTTCTGATCTTCTAGTTGGTTCTTCAAGTCTTGGATATGGGCCTTTGGATCTTGAGTTTGAAGCAGTTATCCTCTTCAGTGGGCTTAGCTTTACTTGTAGAGAGAAAGTGTGAAGCATGCAGAGACTTTAGCTTAGGACGTTAGTGGCGTTAACGTTAATTGAAAGTGTGGGTTCGAGAAAATTAGTGACAATCACCTTTTTCACTAACGTTCCTAACCCAGGGATGATCTACGTTAACTTCAATGTTAGTGGCACCAACGTGACCACTAACGTTGCCTCTTAGTCCTTCGCACACGTTATTGGGACTTACCTTTTCCAATAACATTGAGAGTCCTCCCTTCCCCCTACGTTAGAGTTCACGTTAGTGTGGCTAACGTGACCTTTAACGTAGACTTGCCAAATCTTCGAGAATGTTAGTGACACTTACCTTTGTCACTAACGTTCCAAAATGCCCCTACTTCCCACGTTAGAGTTCACGTTAACTAGGTTAATGTGGCTTCTAACGTGGTAGTGATAGCCATCTCCAACGTTAGTGACAAAGGTGAGTGTCACTAACGTTGGCTCATCATTCTTTCCTCCACGTTAACTAAGTTAACGTGGGAGTTAACATTGCTCATAGTGGCTCATTCCAACGTTAGTGACAAAGGTAAGTGTCACTAACGTTGGCGATTCTTTGCTCCCTCCACGTTAGAGTCCACGTTAACTAAGTTAACGTGGCAACTAACTTGGCTCAAAGTGGCTTAGTCCAACGTTAGTGACAAAGGTGAGTGTCACTAACGTTGGCCATTCTTTTGCTTCCCCACGTTAGAGTCCACGTTAATTGAGTTAACGTGGCTCTTAACGTGGCCAATATGAGCTTGGTCCAACGTTAGTGACAAAGGTGAGTGTCACTAACGTTGGCTTCATTTTCTTCTTCCACGTTAGAGTTCACGTTAACTTAGTTAACGTGACTCTTAACGTGGGCTATGATGGCTTCGAGGACGTTATTGGCGATTACTTTTCTCATTAACATTGCAAGCTAGCTCCCTTTCCACGTTAGTGGTCACGTTAGTTAGACTAACGTGGCTGTTAACGTGGTTCTTCCTTGCTTCCTTTGTCCTGAAATCAAGCAATAGAGTGCATCAAAGTTCTAATCCAAGTCATGAGACATGCATCATCCAATTTGTCATTTAATTCATGCATAATTATCATGAAATCATGTAAAGTGCACAATGTTTGCTTGAATCAAGATGTAAGTAAAATTCTACCCAAAACTTGCTTATTTCCTAAGAAAATGCATGGAACTACCCTAAAACAGTAAAGAAAAGGTCAGTGAAACTGGCCAAAATGCCCTGGCATCACAACACCAAACTTAAAGCTTGCTTGTCCCTAAGCAAGTACTGGAACAAAAGAATGATGAATGAAATGATAAGAGGAATGAATCATTATTGTGGAAGTCATGTTCTTGGTTTTATGGGTTTTCATGCATAGCAACTTAGGTTCATTCCTTTACTGGCTTTCAGACCTTTATCATGCCTTGGAATACTCACTTGATTGCACCCTTTGAGACTTTTATTTATTGATCCCTTTGTCCTTCCAAGGTCTATTGCATCCTTAGGCTAAGTGCTCTGTGAGGGGGCGACTCTTTAAAATAAGCTTTCAGCCAACACTCCTGAACCAGTTGGTTCAAGGTGCTAGGTGTTGAAGCACCCCTAAGGACTTACTCCCTCAAGTCTCTCTCCCCCATACATGCACACCACAGGCACATGGTTTGTTATTTTCTTCCCTTAAGGTCTTGGTGTCCAGCACCTCTCTGGGTTACTAACTGTTCTGTAGCAAGGTTGCTCTTGATAGTGGATTTTCAGTTGATAATCCCGGGTTAGTTAACGCAAGTTACCAAGTGATGAAGTACTCTGATGAGTGGATAATTTATACGCTTTTTGGCATTGTTTTTAGTATGTTTTTAGTAGAATCTAGTTACTTTTAGGGATGTTTTCATTAGTTTTTATGTTAAATCCACATTTCTGGACTTTACTATGAGTTTGTGTATTTTTCTGTGATTTCAGGTATTTTCTGGCTAAAATTGAGGGACTTGAGCAAAAATCAGATTCAGAGGTTGAAGAAGGACTGCTGATGCTGTTGGATTCTGACATCCCTGCACTCAAAGTGGATTTTCTGGAGCTACAGAACTCAAAATGGCGCGCTTCTAATTGCGTTGGAGAGTAGACATCCAGTGCTTTCCAGCAATATATAATAGTCCATACTTTGGCCGAGTTTAGATGACGTGAAAGGGCGTTGAACGCCAGTTCTACGCTGCTATCTGGAGTTAAACGCCAGAAACACGTCACAAGCCAGAGTTGAACGCCAGAAATATGTTACAAACTGGCGTTCAACTCCAAGATTGACATCTACACGTGTAACATTCAAGCCCTGAACGTGACAATCATCATCATTCCTTATGAACGCGTGCCTGACAACCACTTCCGTTCTACCTTAGATTGAATGAGTATCTCTTGGATCTCTTAATCAGAATCTTCGTGGTATAAGCTAGATTGATGGCGGCATTCACGAGAGTCTGGAAAGTCTAAACCTTGTCTGTGGTATTCCGAGTAGGACTTTGGGATTGAATGACTGTGAGGAACTTCAAACTCGCGAGTGCTGGGCGTAGTGACAGACGCAAAAGGAGGGTGGATCCTATTCCAGTATGATCGAGAACCTCAGATGATTAGCCATGCTGTGACAGAGCATTTGGACCATTTTCACAAGAGGATGGGATGCAGCCATTGACAAGGGTGATGCCTCCAGACGATTAGCCATGCACTGACAGCGCATCGGACCATTTTCCAGAGAGGATAAAAAGTAGCCATTGACAATGGTGATGTCCTTACATAAAGCCAGCCATGGAAAGGAGTAAGATTGATTGGATAAATACAGCAGGAAAGCAGAGGTTCAGAGGAACGAAGGCATCTCTATACGCTTATCTGGAATTCTAACCAATGAATTACATAAGTATTTCTATCCTTATTTTCTATTTATTATTAATATTCGAAAACTCCATAACTATTTGATATCCGCCTGACTGAGATTTACAAGGTGACCATAGCTTGCTTCAAGCCCACAATCTTCGTGGGATCGACCCTTACTCACGTAAGGTTTATTACTTGGACGACCCAGTGCACTTGCTGGTTAGTTGTATCGAAGTTGTGAATGAAAAATGATTTATTAAGACGTGCGTACAGAGTTTCTGGCGCCATTGCCTGAGATCACAATTTCGTGCACCATGTTTTTGGCGCTGTTGCCAGGGATTGTTCGAGTTTGGACAACTGACGGTTCATCTTGTTGCTTAGGTTGGGTAATTTTCTTCTTATTTTCAAAAAGCTTTCAAAAAAATTTTTCAAAAATCTTTCAAAAATCTCTCATCTGTTTTCGAAAATTATTTCAGAATTTTTAAGAATGAATTCTAGAGTTTCATGAAAAATGTTGGAGCCTGGATGGCTGTAAAGCCATGTTTAATTCCTTTGGATAGGGGCTTCCAACCATCAGCATAGAGGCAAGTTAATTGGAACGTCAGCTGTGGCATGTCTGAGTTACATACTAAAGCTTGGCTGGCTATTAAGCCATGCCTAACCCTCGGATTGGAGCTTTAGACTAAGAATACAAGATTCCTGGAATTCATATTAAAAAAATTTTGAAATCCTTATTTTTTTTTTCCTATATGTTTTTTCGAAAAAAATATACAAAAATCCAAAAAAAATAAAAAAAATCATAAAAATAAAAAATATTTCATGTTTCTTGTTTGAGTCTTGAGTCAAGTTGAAAGTTTGGTGTCAATTGCATATTCATCTTGCATTTTTCGAAACATTCATGCATTCATAGTGTTCTTCATGATCTTCAAGTTGTTCTTGGTAAGTCTTCTTGTTTGATCTTGATGTTTTTATGTTTTGTGTCTTTTCTTGTTTTTCATATGCATTCTTGCATTCATAGTGTCTATACATGAAAAATTTTTAAGTTTGGTGTCTTGCATATTTTCTTTGCATTAAAAATTTTTCAAAAATAAGTTCTTGATGTTCATCTTCTTCCCTCTTTTTCAAAATTTCTTTTTAATTAACTAATTATTTTAATTTTTGATTTTAATTTTCGAAAAATTACTAACCTATTTCAAAAACTATTTTCGAAAATCACTAACTCTAGGAGATGGCAGCCGAAAATAATAATAATGTAAGGAGGATGCTTGGTGACTTTACTGCACCTGATTCCAATTTACATGGAAGAAGCATCTCCATTCCTGCCATTGGAGCAAACAATTTTGAGCTGAAACCTCAATTAGTTTTTCTAATGCAGCAGAACTGCAAGTTTCATGGACTTCTATCTGAAGATCCTTTTCGGTTTTTAACTGAATTCTTGCAGATATGTGATACTGTTAAGACTAATAGAGTAGATCCTGAAGTCTACAGGCTCATGCTTTTACCTTTTGCTGTGAGAAACAGAGCTAGAATATGGTTGGACTCTCAACCTAAGGATAGCCTGAACTCTTGGGATAAGCTGGTCAAGGCTTTCTTAGCCAAGTTCTTTCCTCCTCAAAAGCTGAGTAAGCTTAGAGTGGATGTTCAGACCTTCAGACAGAAAGAAGGTGAATCCCTCTATGAAGCTTGGGAGAGATACAAAGAACTGACCAAAAAGTCTCCTTCTGACATGCTTTCAGAATGGACCATCCTGGACATATTCTATGATGGTCTGTCTGAATTAACTAAAATATCATTGGATACCTCTGCAGGTGGATCCATTCACTTAAAGAAAACGCCTGCAGAAGCTCAAGAACTCATTGACATGGTTGCTAATAACCAGTTCATGTACACTTCTAAGAGGAATCCTGTGAGTAATGGGACGCCTATGAAGAAGGGAGTTCTTGAAATTGATACTCTGAATGCCATATTGGCTCAGAATAAAATGTTGACTCAGCAAGTCAATATGATTTCTCAGAGTCTGAATGGAATGCAAGCTGCATCCAACAGTACTCAAGAGGCATCTTCTGAAGAAGAAGCTTATGATCCTAAAAACCCTGCAATAGCAGAGGTGAATTACATGGGTAAACCTTATGGAAACACCTATAACCCCTCATGGAGAAATCACCCAAATCTCTCATGGAAGGATCAACAAAGCCTCAACAAGGCTTTAATAATGGTGGAAGAAATAGGTTTAACAATAGTAAACCTTTTCCATCATCCACTCAGCAACAGACAGAGAACTCTGAACAAAATACTTCTAATTTAGCAAACTTAGTCTCTGATCTATCTAAGGCCACTATAAGTTTCATGAATGAAATAAGGTCCTCCATTAGAAATTTGGAGGCACAAGTGGGCCAGCTGAGTAAAAGGATCACTAAAATCCCTCCTAGTACTCTCCCAAGCAATACAGAAGAAAATCCAAAAGGAGAGTGCAAGGCCATTGATATAGTCAACATGGCCGAACCTGGAGAGGAAGGGGAGGACGTAAATCCCAGTGAGGAAGACCTCCTGGGATGTCCAGTGATCAATAAGGAGTTTCCCTTTGAGGAACCAAAGGAATCTGAGACTCATCTAGAGATCATAGAGAT
>NC_029792.2:86403058-86426092 GCF_000816755.2 Arachis ipaensis | reverse complement strand
ACCAATGAACTAAGTGATCTGGATCAACTGACATTGCCTCAGAAGAAACAGGATCCTGGAAAGTTCGTAATACCTTGTATCCTAGGCAACATGATCTTTAAATGAGGCTCCATGAGAGCCCACTGTCAAGCTATTGACATTAAAGAAGCGCTTGTTGGGAGGCAACCCAATGTTTAAATTTTATTTTTCTTGTTCTTTCATGTTTTATTAGGTTCATGATCATGTGGAGTCACAAAATAAATATAAAAATTGAAAACAGAATAAAAAACAGCAGAAGAAAAATCACACCAGGTGGAAGATCTTACTGGCGTTTAAACGCCAGTAAGAAGCATCTGGCTGGCGTTCAACGCCAGAATAGAGCATGGTTCTGGCACTGAACGCCCAAAATGGGCAGCATCTGGGCGTTTGAATGCCAGAATTGCACCCTGGAGAAGAGCTGGCACTGAACGCCCAGAACAAGCATGGTTCTGGCGTTCAACGCTAGAAATGGGCAACAAATGGGCGTTCAACGCCCAGAACAAGCACCAATCTGGCGCTGAACGCCCAGAGTTGAGTGCAAGGGCATTTTGCATGCCTAATTTGGTGCAAGGTTATAAATCCTTGAACACCTCAGGATCTGTGGACCCCTATGGCCGAACCTTCCCCCCCTCCCTTCCCTATATAAAGCCCTCCATTCTTCTTCATTTTCACACAACACAACCCTCTCTTCCCCTTCTTGGCCGAATACACCTTATCCCCCCTCTCCTCCATATTTTCTTCTTCTTCTTCATATATTCTTTCTTCTCTTGCTCGAGGGCGAGCAATATTCTAAGTTTGGTGTGGTAAAAATATAAGCTTTTGTTTTTCCATTACCATTGATGGCACCCAAGACCGGAGAATCCTCTAGAAAAGGGAAAGGGAAGACAAGGAAGGAGCTCAATGGAAGATTGACTCCAAAGGCAAGCCGGTTCAATTAAGAAGACTGGACCTCAAGCCTGTGGCTAGAGGATGGTTGGAGTTTATCCAACGCTTCATCATCCCCACTAGTAACCGATCTGAAGTTACTGTGGATTGGGCCGTCATGATCCATAGCATCATGATTGGAGAAGAAGTAGAAGTTCATGAAGTCATCTCGCTTGAACTCTACAAAATAGCCGAAAAGCCCTCTCCTGGGGCAAGGCTAGCTTTTCCTCATCTTATTTGCCATCTATGTTACCCAGTTGGAGCTTTCATAGAAGGAGACATTCCCATTAAGGAAGAGAAGCCCATCACTAAGAAAAGGATAGAGCAAGCAAGAGAGCCCATTCATGGATCTCAAGAGACGCATGAAGCTCATCACCATGAGATCCCGGAGATGCCTCAAATGCATTTTCCTCCACAAAACTATTGGAAGCAAATCAACACCTCCCTAGGAGAATTAAGTTCCAACATGGGACAATTAAGGGTGGAACATCAAGAGCACTCCATCATCCTTCATGAAATAAGAGAAGATCAAAAAGCAATGAGGGAGGAGCAACAAAGACAAGGAAGAGACATAGAAGAGCTCAAGGACATCATTGGTTCCTCAAGAAGGAAACGCCACCATCACTAAGGTGGACTCATTCCTTGTTCTTACATTCTCTGTTTTTCATTTTCTTTATGTTAAGTGCTTATCTATGTTTGTGTTTCATTACAAGATCATTAGTATTTAGTAACTATGTCTTAAAGTTATGAATGTCCTATGAATCCATCACCTCTCTTAAATAAAAACTGTTTTAATTCAAAAGAACAAGAAGTACATGAGTTTCGAATTTATCCTTGAACTTAGTTTAATTATATTGATGTGGTGACAATGCTTCTTGTTTTCTGAATGAATGCTTGAACAGTGCATATGTCTTTTGAAGTTGTTGTTTAAGAATGTTAAATATGTTGGCTCTTGAAAGAATGATGATAAGGAGACATGTTATTTGATAATCTAAAAAATCATAAAAATGACTCTTGAAGCAAGAAAAAGCAGCAAAGAACAAAGCTTGCAGAAAAAAAAATATAGGTGAAAATAAAAATAAAAAGAAAAAGCAAGCAGAAAAAGCCAAAAGCTCTTAAAACCAAGAGGCAAGAGCAAAAAGCCAATAACCCTTAAAACCAAAAGGCAAGGGTAAATAAAAAGGATCCCAAGGCTTTGAGCATCAGTGGATAGGAGGGCCTAAAGGAATAAAATCTTGGCCTAAGCGGCTAAACCAAGCTGTCCCTAACCATGTGCTTGTGGCGTGAAGGTGTCAAGTGAAAACATGAGACTGAGCGGTTAAGGTCAAGGTCCAAAGCAAAAGAAGAGTGTGCTTAAGAACCCTGGACACCTCTAATTGGGGACTTTAGCAAAGTTGAGTCACAATCTGAAAAGGTTCACCCAGTTATGTGTCTGTGCCATTTATGTATCCGGTGGTAATACTGAAAAACAAAGTGCTTAGGGCCACGGCCAAGACTCATAAAGTAGCTGTGTTCAAGAATCAACATACTGAACTAGGAGAATCAATAACACTATCTAAACTCTGAGTTTCTATAGATGCAAATCATTCTGAACTTCAATGGATAAAGTGAGATGCCAAAACTATTCAAGAGGCAAAAAGCTACAAGTCCCGATCATTTAATTGGAGCTATGTTTCATTGATAGTTTGGAATTTATAGTATATTCTCTTCTTTTTATCCTATTTGATTTTCAGTTGCTTGGGGACAAGCAACAATTTAAGTTTGGTGTTGTGATGAGCGGATAATTTATACGCTTTTTGGCATTGTTTTTAGTATGTTTTTAGTAGAATTTAGTTCCTTTTAGGGATGTTTTCATTAGTTTTTATGTTAAATTCACATTTCTGGACTTTACTATGAGTTTGTGTGTTTTTCTGTGATTTCCGGTATTTTCTGGCTGAAATTGAGGGACTTGAGCAAAAATCAGATTCAGAGGTTGAAGAAGGACTGCTGATGTTGTTGGATTCTGACCTTCCTGCACTCAAAGTGGATTTTCTGGAGCTACAGAACTCAAAATGGCGCGCTTCTAATTGCGTTGGAAAGTAGACATCCAGGGCTTTTCAGCAATATATAATAGTCCATACTTTGGCCGAGTATATATGACGTAAAAGGGCGTTGAACGCCAGTTCTACGCTGCTATCTGGAGTTAAACGCCAGAAACACGTCACAAGCCAGAGTTGAACGCCAGAAATACGTTACAAACTGGCGTTCAACTCCAAGATTGACCTATACACATGTAACATTGAAGCTCAGCCCAAGTACACACCAAGTGGGCCCCGGAAGTGGATTTATGCATCAATTACTTACTTCTGTAAACCCTAGTAACTAGTTTAGTATAAATAGGACTTTTTACTATTGTATTAGACATCTTTGATCAGTTTTATGCTATCTTAGACTTTCATGGGGGCTGGCCATTCGGCCATGCCTGAACCATTATCACTTATGTATTTTCATACGGTAGAGTTTCTGCACTCCATAGATTAAGGTGTGGAGTTCTGCTGTTCCTCAAAGATTAATGCAAAGTACTACTGTTTTTCTATTTAATTCAACTTATTCCGCTTCTAAGATATTCATTCGCACTTCAACCTGAATGTGATGAACATGACAATCATCATCATTCCCCCACGAACGCGTGCCTGACAACCACTTCCGTTCTACCTTAGATTGAATGAGTATCTCTTGGATCTCTTAATCAGAATCTTCGTGGTATAAGCTAGATTGATGGCGGCATTCACGAGAGTCCAGAAAGTCTAAACCTTGTCTGTGGTATTCCGAGTAGGACTCTGGTATTGAATGACTGTGACGAACTTCAAACTCGCGAGTGCTGGGCATAGTGACAGACGCAAAAGGAGGGTGAATCCTATTCCAGTATGATCAAGAACCTCTGATGATTAGCCGTGCTGTGACAGAGCATTTGGACCATTTTCACAAGAGGATGGGATGCAGCCATTGACAAGGGTGATGCCTCCAAACGATTAGCCATGCAGTGACATCGCATCGGACCATTTTCCAGAGAGGATAAAAAGTAGCCATTGACAACGGTGATGTCCTTACATAAAGCCAGCCATGGAAAGGAGTAAGATTGATTGGATGAAGACAGCAGGAAAGTAGAGGTTCAGAGGAACGAATGCATCTCTATACGCTTATCTGAAATTCTAACCAATGAATTACATAAGTATTTCTATCCTTATTTTCTATTTATTATTAATATTTGAAAACTCCATAACTATTTGATATCCGCCTGACTGAGATTTACAAGGTGACCATAGCTTGCTTCAAGCCCACAATCTCCGTGGGATCGACCCTTACTCACGTAAGGTTTATTACTTGGACGACCCAGTGCACTTGCTGGTTAGTTGTATCAAAGTTGTGAATGAAAAATGATTTATTAAGACGTGCGTACAAAGTTTCTGGCACCGTTGCCTGAGATCACAATTTCGTGCACCACACTCCTAAGAACTTATTCATCCAAGCAGATCCTTGGTACAAGAGCACCATAGACACATCCCTCAAGTTTCAAGCCCTTGGTGCCTAGCCTTATTCTTTATTAACTTTTCTTTCTTTTTCAACTCTTATTTTTCTTTTCCTTTTTCTTATTAGGATCTTATTATTTAGCTAGTCTCATGAGGTGTGTTTCAAGCATATGATTCAGGACAGATAGTTGCCTTCCCACCTTGTTGGTGAACCAACTTAGCTAAGTGATTACTACACCACAAATTTAAGGACCTACTCTACAACTTGAACATCACTCTGGTCTTTCATAACATCTCTTTTTATTGGACTTAAAAGGACAAGCATACAATAAGCAAGATGAAAATGAAGGCAGGCAATTTGACTAACAAGCATAGACCTAGGCATAAGCAAACTTAAAGACAGAATTTAAAATTCCTAAGCTATTATGGAAGCATATTCTATTTCATACATGATTTTCCTTATTAAAAAAAAAAACTTGAAAAAGAAAGATGGAACAATGAGGGAACTCCACCACCTTTTACTCTTGGGGGTGCTCATGCTCTCCTTCCTGTTTGTCCTCCTTGTGTATTTCTTGAGTGCTTGCACTCCCACTTCCCTTTCTTTTTCCAATCAACTTTTTCCAGAAGCCAGCATCTTCCATCTTCTTTTTCAATGTTTCCTTCTGCTGTTTCACCTTCCTTTCCTCTTGTTCTGTGAGATCTTTTTGGACCTCATCATACCTAGGGATTGTAGAGTGTAGATTATGTATATGACTATACATATACTTCAACTTGTCTTGAGTGTTTATGTTGAACTCCTCCCTATGTAGTTGTCGTCCTTCATTTAGTACACTGAACTCATTGAATGCCTTCGTCTGAGCTAGCTGGCGTTGGTTGAGTTCTTGAAGGCATTTATCTTGACGCTCTTGCCTTTCAGTCACTTGATTGATGGCTTGAGTAAGCTGGAAATAGTGTTCCATTTGATGTTTTTGCCATTCTCCTTGTTGATTCATCCAATTAGAAAGGAGCTCTTCTTGACGATCCATCCTTTGAGCTTGAATGTGCAGTTGTTCTTCTTGTCCCTCCATATAACTCCTTGCTAGCTCCTCAATGGCTCCATGAATGTGATTCAGGTTTATGTTGGTTGGGTCATAATATTCTCTTTGTTGGTGTTCTTCTTGATGAGACTCTTCTTGGTGAGGTCCTTCTTTTGGTTTTCGCTTCCCAATTTGAGGTCTTCTTTGTTGTTGGGCAGGTGTCACATAAGTTAGGCGCTGGAGCGTAATTAGCCTCCCAGAGTTTACCCAATCTAGATTGCTATCCTCGAAGACTACCTTGGCCTTTGTACACAGTCTGAGGATGGTGCTGGGGTACCAAAGCCTGGCACCCGAATCAATCTTCTCAGCGGACTCTTGAATCCCCTCAGCTATAAGTTCATGCACATTAATATCTCCACCCTGTACTAAGAAATGTACCATAGTAGCTCGAGTAACGTTGACCTCGGAATTGTTCGCGGCTGGTAGGATAGATCTCCTCACGAGTTCAAACCATCCCTTGGCTTCCGGGCTGAGGTCTCCTCTCTTGATGAACCGGGGTCTCCTATCCGTATACCTTTCCCAGTCAGCTCCTATAACACATATGTCAGTCACAATTTCTTCGAGTTCATCATTGTCAGGGCTCTTACTTATTCTTGCATGATAACTAGGCTCATCAAAATTTGGTGATTTCAGCTGAAGAGTTCTTGTTATCGCATTGGGGCTAAAGTCCACCTCTTTTCTTCTTACGTAACTTTTGAAAGTGGGGGCCTTGGTTTTGTCTTCTCTGACCATATTTGCATAGAACTCTTTGATGAGTTTGCATTTATCTTTGCTTCTGGGTTCGTGAGCCTTTGCCAACCCCTTTGTTCAATCTTCTCTCAAATCTGTGGGCACTCTTCCTCATTGAGTTGGAATGTTAACTCAGACAGTATCTTTTTGAGCTTTATTCGTTCAAATTCGAGTTCATGGAATGTCGTTTTGAATCTCCTTTCATCAAAAGGAATGCTCTCCACCGGTTCCTTCCTCTTTTGCCTCTTGGAGCTTGATGATGCCATGAGTAGGAGTTGATGTGTGAAGGTGGTGGAAGGTATGGATAGATGGGAAAATTCGGTTGGGTTAAGATTGGGTGTAGTGAAGGGATTTGAGTTCCGGAGGTGTGGAGTATAAGGAATGGGAATTAGAATGTGGAAGCGTTATGAACTAAGAACCACTTATATAGAGAAGTGGTGAGTGAATAGAAGGTGTGGATCGATGGGGTGGTTGTGTGATGGACGGATGGGGTTTAGCATGGGATGAGCACAAGGATCATCAACTTTATGATGGTGTTGGTTCAGTTCCCAAGCTTGTTCTCCTTCCAATGTTGCATGGTAACAATTTCCAATGCAATCCCTTTGAAGACACGTGTATAGTCTTCTCTTTTTGTGGTGGCCAAATCCTTTAATTTCCCCATCAATTCTGCTACAAAATAAAAGAAATTTGATTAAAAGAAAACTTGTGGAAAGTGGCGGCAAAATTAAAAGAATAACTGCTTTTTAAAGTTTTTGTTTCTAACTACTAAGTGCTGTTCATGAGTGCACACCAACTGACTAACTCAACATCCATGTATGCAACATTGGCAACACCAAACTTAGTTTGGTGCCATGTGGTGTAAAAGATTTGTTCAAGGCCCCTAAGAGTGACATGATATGGGTTATATTTATGTTCTCTTAGTGTGCCTTGAACACCAAACTTGTTCCTCACTATATGTTGCACAAAAGGATTCATTCAAGTGCATGTCGAGTTGAGTTGAAATCCCTAAACCTTGCTTTATTATCTACTTTTAAAAGCATGTAAAACATGGGTTGCCTCCCATGAAGCGCTTCTTTAGCGTCACTAGCTTGACGTTCTGCCTTTGTCATGGTGGTTGGTAATGCTTCAGATCTTCCCCTCCTGCAGTAAACCTATATCCATTGGCTTCATCAATGATCTCCACATGTTCTAGGGAGAGAACTTTGTTGATGGTGAAAACCTTAGGTAACTGAGATGGGATGGTAGGGAGATGAGGTGGGATATCTAGGAAGTAAGCTGAGATCACTTTATCCCCTGGAGAGAAATCTTCTGTAGGGATCTTTTTATTCCTCCATCTCCTTGGTACTTTCTTCTTTGTTTCTTTTGCTGTTATCCTGCTCTTTGTGGTCTCTTTCTCTAGGGAGATTTTGTTGCTGGTCTCATATGATTCTGGTGGTTTTGGCTCCACTTGAGTTTTCTTTAGCTGTGACAACTGCTGATTCTCTTATTCATCACCCAAAGGAATTCTAGGGTGTACATCTTGTGCTTCAATGCTTTTTTCTCCCACCATTGCTCTGTCATGCTCTGCCTTTAGTTCCTTGCCTTCCTGACTTGCTTCTTGTGAGGGTTTGAAGATGTTGAAGGTGAGTTGTTTGTCATGTATCCTCAGTATTAGCTCTCTCGCTCCACATCTATGAGCGCTCTGGCTGTAGCTATGAATGGTCTTTCCAATATGATTGGGTGGAGGTGACTTTCTTCCATTTCCAGTATGACAAAGTCTGTGGGAAGGAAGTAGTTCCCAACCTTCACTAGCACGTTTTCAACCACTCCAATTGCTTGTCTTTGAGTTTTGTCCGCCAGCCTGATTACTACGTCTGTGGGTATCAGCTCATTGATTTGCAGCCTCTTCATAAGGGATAAAGGCATTAAGTTGATGCTTGCTCCCAGATCACAGAGTCCTTTGTCAAACATTGTTTCTCCTATGGCACTGGGGATGTGAAAACTCCATTGGTCCTTCCTTTTTGTAGGCAGCTCTGGTTGAATGAGAGCACTGCACTCCTTGTTCATCACTATGGTTTGTCCTCCATTGAGTGAGCTTTTCCTGGTCAGCAGTTCCTTCATGTACTTAATGTATGAGGGCATTTGTTAGAGGGCCTTGATGAATAGTATGTTTACATGGAGAGATGCAAATATGTCAAGAATCCTTGAGTATATTGTCTTCTCTACACCACCACCATCTTGCAATCTTCCCATATGAATTTCTTTGCTTCACCTCTCGGATTTTTCTCTGTGTCACTTGGGAAGCTATCAGTAGGTTTGGGAATCTTCTCAGATAGGTATCCCACTTGAAATTCCAGCCTCTTGATGGTGTCTCCCTGATTCTTGATATTGGGTCGCACCTCCTCTTTGAACACCTTGTTATCTTGAATCTCCTTACATATGCCTTCAAGTAGAGTCTCAATCCTTGATAGTCTTTCTTCCGATGATGGAGAGTTAAGATTAGAAGGATGAGAAGGGCCATTTTGACTTTGGTATGGATGTTGAGGTTTGTTGTTAGGTGGGTACTGATATGATCTCTGTGTGGAATGTTGGTAAGTTTCATTGTTGCTGGGGTTGTGGCGTCTCTGATCTTGGCCTTGGTCTTGTTGATTTCCCCACCCAAAGTTTGGGTGGTTCCTCCAACCAGGATTATATGTTTTGGAGTATGGGTCATGGTGCTGCCTGGGTGAATTTCCAATGTAGTTGGCTTATTCCTGATCACCCTCTGCCTCTTCATTCACTCCTTCTTGAGTTGCTGCTGAAGTGGTGATTGCTGCTACTTGATTTCTCTCCATCTTCTTGGTAAGGTCAGCTAATCGCTTGGTGATAAGCTTGTTTTGGGCTAGCAGTGCATCCACGTTGTTCAGCTCCATCACTCCTCTAGTGTTGCCTCTTTTAGAAGCATAGAAGTAGTCATTCTCTGCTACAGTCTCAATAACATCTATGGCTTCTTCAATTTTCTTCTTCTTGTTAAGAGATCCCCCGGATGAGTGGTCTACTGCCTTCTTTGATTCATAAGAAAGGCCTTCATAGAAAATGTATAACTGCACCCATTCATTGAACATATCTGGCGGGCATCTTCTTGTCAAGTCTTTAAACTTCTCCCATGCTTCATATAGAGTCTCACCATCCTGCTGCCTGAATATTTGTACCTCAGCTCTCAACCTGTTGATCCGTTGAGGAGGATAGAATCTTGCCAAGAACTTGTTCACCACATCTTCCCAGGTTACTAAACTCTCCTTTGGAAAGGATTCCAGCCATTTAGATGCTTTGTCCTTGAGCGAGAAGGGAAACAGATGTAGTCTATAGGTGTCAGGATGAACATCATTAGACTTCACAGTATCGCATATCCTCAGGAAGGTGGTTAGATGTTGATTGGGGTCTTCTTGGACACTTCCTCCGAATGAACAATTGTTCTGAACAAGGGTAATGAGCTGTAGCTTTAGTTCAAAGTTGTTGGCATGTATGGTTGGCCTTTGGATGCTACTCCCACAGTTTCCTGGGTTTGGGTTGATGTAAGAACCCAGAACTCTTCTCTCTTGCCTAGCCTGATACGCTGGACCTTCTCTGCCATGGTTGTGAGCCTCTTCTTCATGATGGTTTTCAATATTCTCATCCATGTCTGGTTCAAAGTACTCTTCCTCTTCCTCAGCACCAACTACTCTCTTTCCTCTTGCTTTCCTCCTTAATCTAAGGAAGGTCCTCTCAGGTTCAGAATGAAAGGGAGTTGAAGCCCCACTTCTTCTACCTGTCATAGAACCAACATGGCACAAGCAAGAAGGATATGTGCAGACAGTAATTTCTACAGAAATTCTGTTAGCGTGAGTGATGCAATATATCAAACAGTTAGTGGGTTAGTGACTGAATTGTAAACAACTAAGAAAATGGGTGGGGAAAAGGGAAGAAAATAACTGAACAGAAAGTAAATTACTCAAATGAACTTAAATCAAACAAAATAAAAACAAATGCTCAATCTAGTTATCCACCAATGTAATCATTGTTGATACAAAATCAATCCCCGGTAACGACGCCATAAACTTGATGCACGGAAACTTGTCTCTCAACAAATTTCCTTCGGCAAGTGTACCGAACTGTCCTCAAGTAAAAACTCACTATAGAGTGAGGTCGAATCCCACAGGGATTGATTGGTCAAGCAACTTTAATTGGAAGAATGTTCTAGTTGAGCTAAGCAGAAATTAGGTTTGAGATTTGCAGAAAATTAAATGGCGGAAAAATAAATGGCAGAAAACGTAAATGCTGGAAAGAAAGAGCTGAATGTAAATGGCAGAAATTAAATTGCAGAATCTTAAATGGGAATGGGGAAGATGCTCATAAAAGTAAATTGCAAAAATTAAAGAGAATGGGTAAGATCAGAAATGGGGAATTCATTGGGCTTAGGAGATGTTGCATTCTCCGCCTTCTAGTAAAATCAAGAGAAAAGAAAGAAGAAGAGTAATGAAAACTATTATTGATCCATCAAATTACAACAGAGCTCCATAACCCAATGAAGAAGGTTTAGTTGTTCATAGCTCTGGGAAATGAAAGCATAGATCGAAAATACATTCTGACAAGTAAAACTAGAAGTGCAGAGAGAGTAAAATATTACAGAGGTTAACTAAAATTCCCCATTCCCCTTTCTAATTCAAAACTACCCCTATATATACTACTCTTCTGATCTTCTAGTTGGTTCTTCAAGTCTTGGATATGGGCCTTTGAATCTTGAGTTTGAAGCAGTTATCCTCTTCAGTGGGCTTAGCTTTACTTGCAGAGAGAAAGTGTGAAGCAGGCAGGGACTTTAGCTTAGGACGTTAGTGGCGTTAACGTTAAGTGAAAGTGTGGGTTCGAGAACGATAGTTACAATCACCTTTTTCACTAACATTCCTAACCCAAGGATGATCTATGTTAACTTCAACGTTAGTGGCATCAACGTTACAACTAACGTTGCCTCTTGGTCCTTCGCACACGTTATTGGGACTTACCTTTTCCAATAACGTTGAGAGTCCTCCCTTCCCCCTACGTTAGAGTTCACGTTAGTGCGGCTAACGTGACCTTTAATGTAGACTTGCCAAATCTTCGAGAACGTTAGTGACACTTACCTTTGTCACTAACGTTCCAAAATGCCCCTACTTCCCACGTTAGTGACAAAGGTGAGTGTCACTAACGTTGGCTCATCATTCTTTCCTCCACGTTAGCTTCCATGTTAACTAAGTTAACGTGGGAGTTAACGTTGCTCATAGTGGCTCATTCCAACGTTAGTGACAAAGGTGGGTGTCACTAACGTTGGTGATTCTTTGCTTCCTCCACGTTAGAGTCCACGTTAACTAAGTTAACGTGGCAACTAACATGGCTCAAAGTGGCTTAGTCCAACGTTAGTGACAAAGGTGAGTGTCACTAACGTTGGCCATTCTTTTGCTTCCCCACATTAGAGTCCACGTTAATTGAGTTAACGTGGCTCTTAATGTGGCCAATATGAGCTTGGTCCAACGTTAGTGACAAAGGTGAGTGTTACTAACGTTGGCTTCATTTTCTTCTTCCACGTTAGAGTTCACGTTAACTTAGTTAACGTGACTCTTAACGTGGGCTACGATAGCTTCGAGGACGTTATTGGCGATTACTTTTGTCATTAACGTTGCAAGCTAGCTCCCTTTCCACATTAGTGGTCACGTTAGTTAGACTAATGTGGCTGTTAACGTGGTTCTTCCTTGCTTCCTTTGTCCTGAAATCAAGCAGTAGAGTGCATCAAAGTTCTAATCTAAGTCATGAGACATGCATCATCCAATTTGTCATTTATTTCATGCATAATTCTCATGAAATCATGTAAAGTACACAATGTTTGCTTGAATCAAGATGTAAGTGAAATTCTACCCAAAACTTACTTATTTCCTAAGAAAATGCATGAAACTAACCTAAAACAGTAAAGAAAAGGTCAGTAAAACTGGCCAAAATGCTCTGGCATCATCCACACAGAGATCATATCAACACTCACCTAACAACACATCTCAACATCCATACCAAAGCCAAAATGGCCCTTCTCGTCCCTCCAATCTCAACTCATCATCATCCGAAGATAGACTCTCAAGGATTGAGACTCTACTTGAAGGCATATGTAAGGAACTCCAAAAGAACAAAGTGTTCAAGGAAGAGGCTAGAATTTCAAGTGGGATACCTCTCTGAGAAGATTCCCAAACCTACTGACAGCTTCCCAAGTGACACAGAGAAAAACTCGAGAGGTGAAGCAAAGAAAGTAAGATAGGAAGACTGCAAGATGGTCACTATAAGTGATAAGGGGACTGAGGAAGAGCTGAACAAACCCTTCGAATACTCTGAAGATACTTCAACAGAGAAGCAGGAAGAGGGTCACCACGAAACCAAAATTACACAGAAGGAGATGCTGAAACTCTATGCACCTTTTCCCCAAAGACTCAAGGGTGGTGTGGAAAAGAGAATATACTCAAAGTTCCTTGATATGTTTGCATCTCTCCATGTAAACACACCATTAATCAAGGTTCTCCAACAAATGCCCTCGTACATTAAGTATATGAAAGAGCTGCTGACTAGGAAAAGCTCACTCAAAGGAGGACAAACAATAGTGATGAATAAGGAGTGCAGTGCTCTCATTCAACTAGAGTTGCCTACAAAAAGGAAGGACCCAGGGAGTTTTCACATCCCCTGTGCCATAGGAAAAATAATGTTTGATAAAGGACTCTGTGACCTGGGAGCAAGCATCAACTTAATGCCTTTATCCCTTATGAAAAAGCTGTAGATCAATGAGCTAATGCCCACAGACGTAGTCATTAGGCTGGCTGACAAAACTCAAAAACAAGTAGTGGGAGTGGTTGAAAACGTGTTAGTGAAAGTTGGGAACTACTTCCTTCCCATAGACTTTGTCATATTGGAAATGGAAGAGAGTCACCTTCACCCAATCATATTGGGAAGACCATTCCTAGCTACAGCCCGAGCGCTTATAGATGTGGAGCAAGGAGAGCTAATACTGAGGATACATGATGAACAACTTACATTCATTGTCTCCAAACCCTCACAAGAAGCAGATCAAGAAAACAAGGAACCAAGGGAAGATCACAACAAAGAATTGGTGGAAGAAACAAGCACTGAAGCACAAACTGTACACCTGGGAATTCCTTTGGTTGATGAACAAGACAGTCAGCAGTTGTCACAGCAAAAGGAAAACCAGGAGGAACCTAAACCACCAGAGTCATATGAGACCAGCAACAAAATTTCATTGGAAAAAGAGGCCACAAAGAGCAGGACAACAGTAAAAGAAACAAAGAAGAAGGCACCAAGGAGGTGGAGGAACAAGAAGATTCCTACAAAGGACTTCTCTCTAGGGGATAAAGTGATCTCAGCTTATTTCCCAGTTATCCCATCTCATCTCCCCACCATCCCATCTCAGCTACCTAAAGTTTTCACCATCAACAGAATTCTCTCCCTATAAAACATGTGGAAATTCTTGTTGAAGCCAATGGAGATAGATTTACTGCGAGGGGGGAAGATTTGAAGCATTACCAACTACCCTGACAAACTCAGAATGTCAAGCTAGTGACGCTAAAGAAGCACTTCATGGGAGGCAACCCTTGTTTTATATGCTTTTAAAGTAGTTAATAATGCAAGGCTCACGAATTCCAAATCAACTTTGACACATACTTGAATGAATCTTTTTATGCAGCACATAGTGAAGAACAAGTTTCCTGTTCAAGGCATACTAAGAGAGCATAAATGCAATTCATATCATGTCACTCTTAGAGCCTTGAACAAAACTTTTTACACCACAATGCCACAAACTAAGTTTGGTGTCACAATGTTGCATACATGGACAGTTAATTAGTCAGTTGGTTTGTATTCATGAATAGCACTTACCATTTACAAACAAAAATTTTAAAAAGTAGTTATTCTTTCCTTTTAAATTTTGCCGCCACTATCCACAAATTCATTAATCATATTTCTTTTGTTTTGTAGGAAATTGATGGGACAATTGAAGGAGGAAGGGTGATGAGCGGATAATTTATACGCTTTTTGGCATTGTTTTTACATAGTTTTCAGTATGATTTGGTTAGTTTTTAGTATATTTTTATTAGTTTTTAATTAAAATTCACATTTCTGGACTTTACTATGAGTTTGTGTATTTTTCTGTGATTTCAGGTAATTTCTGGCTGAAATTCAGGGACCTGAGCAAAAATCAGATTCAGAGGTTGAAGAAGGACTGCAGATGCTGTTGGATTCTGACCTCCCTGTACTCAAAGTGGATTTTCTGGAGCTACAGAACTCTAAATGGCACGCTTCGAATTGCGTTGGAAAGTAGACATCCAGGGCTTTCCACCAATATATAATAGTGCATACTTTGCCCGAGTTTAGATGACGCAAACTGGCGTTGAACGCCAGTTCCATGTTGTAGTCTGGCGTTCAGCGCCAGAAACAAGTTGCAAAGTGGAGTTCAACGCTAGAAACACGTTACAAACTGGTGTTCAACTCCAAGAATGACCTCTCCACGTGAAAGCTTCATGCTCAGCCCAAGCACACACCAAGTGGGCCCCGGAAGTGGATTTCTACATCAATTACTTACTTTTGTAAACCCTAGTAGCTAGTCTAGTATAAATAGGACTTTTTACTATTGTATTTACATCTTTAGTTTCATCTTTAGATCACGTTTGGGTGCTGGCCATTCGGCCATGCCTGAACTTCATCACTTATGTATTTTCAACGGTAGAGTTTCTACACACCATAGATTAAGGTATGGAGCTCTGCTGTTCCTCAAGGATTAATGCAAAGTACTACTGTTTTTCTATTCAATTCAACTTATTCCGCTTCTAAGATATTCATTTGCACTTCAAACTTATGAATGTGATGATCCGTGACACTCATCATCATTCTCACCTATGAACGGTGATGCCCTACATAAAGCTTGCCATGGAAAGGAGTAGGATTGATTGGATGAAGATAGCAGGAAAGCAGAGATCAAAAGAACGAAAGCATCTCTATACGCTTATCTGAAATTCTCACCAATGAATTACATAAGTACCACTATCCTATTTTATATTTTATTTATTTTCATCCACTATAATTTCTTAATACAATTTAATCCGCGTGACTGAGATTTACAAGGTGACCATAGCTTGCTTCAAGCCGACAATCTCCGTGGGATCGACCCTTACTCACGTAAGGTTTATTACTTGGACGACCCAGTGCACTTGCTGGTTAGTTGTATGAAGTTGTGAAATAGATATAAGATCATGAACGTGCGTATTGAATTTTTAGTGCCGTTACCAAGGAATGGAATGATCACGATTTCGCACACCAAGTTTTTGGCGCCGTTGCCGGGGATTGTTCGAGTTTGGACAACTGACGGTTCATCTTGTTGCTCAGATTAGGTAATTTTCTTTTTCATTTTATTTTCAAAAAAAAATTGTTTTCAAAAATCTTTCAAAAAAAATTTTTTTTCTTTTGTTTTTGAAAGTTATTCTAAATTTTTAAGAATGAATTCTAGAGTTTCAAAATAATATGCTGAAGCTTGTCTGGCCATCAAGCTTTAGACTAACTTGGTATGATTCCTGGAATCTTGATTGAGGACTTTGAATTCATTACTTCCTTTTTCCTATATGTTTTCAAAAAAAGTAAAATAAATTACAAGAAAAAAAATATAAAATCATAAAAATAAAAAAAAAAATTTTGTGTTTCTTGTTTGAGTCATGAGTCAATTTTTAAGTTTGGTGTCAATTGCATTTTTTTTCTAAAAATTTATGCATTTTTCGAAAATTCATGCATTCATAGTGTTCTTCATGATCTTCAAGTTGTTCTTGGTAAGTCTTCTTGTTTGATCTTGATGTTTTCTTGTTTTGTGTCTTTTCTTATTTTTCATGTGCATTTTTACATTCATAGTGTCTAAGCATTAAAGATTTCCAAGTTTGGTGTCTTGCATGTTTTCTTTGAATAAAAAATTTTTCAAAAATATGTTCTTGATGTTCATCATAATCTTCAAAGTGTTCTTGGTGTTCATCTTGATATTCATAGTGTTCTTGCATGCATTGTGTGTTTTGATTCATAATTTTTATGTTATGAGTCTTTTTCATGTTTTTTTTTCTTCATTAAAAATTCAAAAATCAAAAAAAAAAAAATACCTTTCCCTTTTTCTCTCTTAAAATTTTGAAAATTTGGATTGACTTTTTCAAATATTTTTTTTAAAAAAAAATCTAGTTGTTTCTTATGAGTCAAATCAAATTTTCAATTTAAAAATCCTATCTTTTTCAAAACTTTTTCAAAAATCAAATCTTTTTTATTTTTTTCTTATTTATTTTCGAAAATTATAAAAATATTTTTCAAAAATCTTTTTCTTATCTTTATTCCATGATTTTCGAAATTAATACTAACATTTAATATGATTGATTGAAAAATTTCAAGTTGTTACTTGCCTTTTAAGAAAAGATTAATCTTTAATTTTTAAAATCATATCTTTTTGTTTCTTGTTAGTCAAGTTATCAACTTTAATTTAAAAAAAAAATCAAATCTTTTTAAATTTCTTTTTCAAATCTTTTTCAAAATAAGTTTCAATCAATCATATCTTTTTGTTTCAATCATATCTTTTTTTAATTTCAATCATATCTTTTACAAATTCAATTTCAAAATCTTTTCTAACTTCTTTCCTAACCTCTTATCTTTTTTTAAAATTTATTTTCAAATCTTTTTCAATCAATCTTATCTTTTTGTTTCAATCATATCTTTTTCAAAACCACCTAACGAATTCAATCTCTTTTAAAATTTTCGAAAATACCTCCCTCTTTTTCAAAATTTCATTTTGATTAACTAATTGTTTCAATTTTAATTTAATTTCAACTTTAATTTTCGAAATCTAACTTTCAATTTTAAATCTTTATTTTAATTAAATTTCGAAATTCTCTCTCTCATCTCTTTCTATTTATTTATTCATCTACTAACACTTCTCTTCCATCCAAAAAATTTCGAACACCACCTCCCTCTCTGTGTTCAAGTTTTTCCTCTTTTCTTCTTTACATTACATTCTTTTCTTCTTTTACTCACACAAAGGAATCTCTATACTGTGACATAAAGGATTCCATATTTTCTTTGTTATTCCCTTCTTTGTCATATGAGCAGGAGCAAGGACAAGAACATTCTTGTTGAAGCAGATCCTGAACCTGAAAGGACTCTAAAAAGGAAACTAAAAGAAGTTAAAATACAACAATCCAGAGACAACTTTACAGGAATTTTCGAACAGGAAGAGGAGATGGCAGCCGAAAATAATAATAATGCAAGGAGGATGCTGGGTGACTTTACTGCACCTAATTCCAATTTACATGGAAGAAGCATCTCCATTCCTGCCATTGGAGCAAACAATTTTGAGCTGAAACCTCAATTAGTTTCTCTGATGCAGCAGAACTGCAAGTTTCATGGACTTCCATCGGAAGATCCTTTTCAGTTCTTAACTGAATTCTTGTAGATCTGTGACACTGTTAAGACCAATGGGGTTGATCCCAAGGTCTACAGGCTTATGCTTTTCCCGTTTGCTGTAAGAGACAGAGCTAGAGTGTGGTTGGACTCTCAAACCAAAGATAGCCTGAACTCTTGGGATAAGCTGGTCACGGCTTTCTTAGCCAAGTTCTTTCCTCCTCAAAAGCTGAGTAAGCTTAGAGTGGATGTTCAAACCTTCAGACAGAAAGAAGGTGAATCCCTCTATGAAGCTTGGGAGAAATATAAGCAACTGACCAAAAAGTGTCCTTCTGACATGCTTTCAGAATGGACCATCATGGATATATTCTATGATGGTCCGTCTGAATTAGCTAAGATGTCATTGGATACTTCTGCAGGTGGATCCATTCACCTAAAGAAAATGCCTGCAGAAGCTCAAGAACTCATTGATATGGTTGCTAATAACCAGTTTATGTACACTTCTGAGAGGAATCTTGTGAGTAATGTGACGCCTCAAAAAAAGGAAGTTCTTGAAATTGATACTCTGAATGCCATATTGGCTCAGAACAAAATATTGATGATAAACCACTATTTCATGGTTTATCTTGTGCTCAATTGAGTGGTTTTTATCAACTCTTTACCCACTTAGTCATACTATTTGCATGGTTTTACATTTGCCTTCCTAATTATGTGCTTTGATTGAAAACATGCTCCTTTGATCTTATATTTGCTCATTATTAATCCTCCCTTATTACCATTAGATGCCTTCATATGTGTGTTAAGTGATTTCAGAGATTACAGGGCAGGAATGGCTCAGAGGATGGAAAGGAAGCATGCAAAAGTGGAAGGAATACAAGAAGTTGGAGAAATTGCTAAGCTGTCCAGCCTGACCTCTTCGTACTCAAATGGCTATAACTTTAGCTACAGAGATCCAAACGACACGGTTCTAGTTGCGTTGGAAAGCTAACGTTTGGGGCTTCGATTTGATATATAATATGCCATAGTTTCCCTGAATCTAGACGACGCGACTGCGTGCTCCATGCGGCCGCATCGCAGTGACGAAAATCCAGCGTGATTGAATTCGAGACTAGCGAATTCTGGGCTGTTTTCGACCCAGTTTGCGGCCCAGGAAACACAGATTAGAGGCTATAAAGTGGGAGAATGCATCCATTCATAAAGTGGCTCTCATAATTCACTTCTCATGATTTAGATTAGTTTTGAGAGAGGTTCTCTCCTCTCTCTCTTAGGATTTAGGACTTCTCTTAGTTTTAGGAGTGACTCTCAATCCCAGGTTCTTTATTTTTTTTAATTTATGAACTCTTCCATATTACATATAATTTTCTTAATCAATGTTATTTGAGGTATTTCAATTCATGATTGCTTTCTTTTATTTACATGATTACTGCTTCCCATCTGAAGACATTTTTATCCCAGTAGATTTACTATTTTCCTTTTGGTTTTGGTTAAGAAATCAGTAACTCAGGAGTTATCTTAACTCAACATAAGTGATAATTGTTATCTTTGCTAATTGAACTGAACTTCGATAATCCCAATCTTTCCTTAGGGATTAACTAGGATTTGAAGATCAAACTAATTAGTCACTTGACCTTCCCTTGCTCTAGTAAAGGTTAACTAAGTGGAATCAAGAGTCAATTTTCATTATTGTTGATAAGGATAACTGGGCTAGGACTTCCAATTTCTCATACCTTGCCAAAAGTTTATTTTACAGTTATTTATTTATTTTAATTATAATTTAAATTACTTGCTCCCTATTCTCAAAACCCCAAATTTACAATCTCCATAACCAATAATAAGAACATACTTCCCTGCAATTTCTTGAGAAGACGACCCGAGGTTTGAATACTCGGTTAACAATTTTTAAGGGGTTTGTTATTTGTGACAACCAAAACGTTTGTACGAAGGGATTTCTGTTGGTTTAGAGACTATATCTATAACGCGACTGTTTTTATGAACTTCTTTACTGGCAAAAATCCTAACGTCAAAATGGCGCCGTTGATGGGAATTGCAAACGTGTGGCTTATTATTGGTTATTGTAAATATTTTCTATTTTGCTTTTTGATTTGTTTTTATTTTTATTTTTATTTTTTTGCTTTCTCGTAAATTAAGAGGTTATTGGTTTTTATTTTAAATTTTTTTATCTTATCTTATCTTATTTCAAAACTCAAATTTCAAAAAAAATTCAAATTTCAAAAATTTCAAAATTCAAAATTTCTAATTTCAAAATTTAAAATTCAAAATTTCAAAATTTAAATTTTCAAATTCAAAATTTAAATAACCTTTTAATTTAAATTTGTTTTTATTTTTGTTTTTGGTTTTTATTTACTACTATGAACTCTCACCCTTTTGGCTATGAGTCTGGTTATAATTATGTTGCAGGAAGAAAAAATTACAATGAGAACAGGCATCAAGGTTGGAACAATCAAGGATGGGAGGAGCCACAAGGATTTGATCAACCCTCATGGCGACAACCACCTCCAATGGACTATCAACAACCACCACCATATGCCTATGAACCCTTTCCTCAACATAACTTTGGACCACCAAACTCACAAGCCCCTTTCCGCCATTCACCTCCATATGACCCTAACCCTCAACCACCATACCAACCACCTTTTGAGTCATATGAACCATATATAGAACCACCCCAATTCCAACCCAATTACTCACAAGAACCACCACGTCAATATTCACCATCTCCATATCCATCAATCCAAGAGCACTATGATCCTATTTATGAAAGCCGAGTGCATCAAGAGACAAAGGATCGTTTCAAGGAAACAGTGGATCAATTTCATGCAACCATTCGTCAATTTGAGCAAGCGATAATTCAATTAGCTTCCCGACATTCGGACACTCAAGGAACCCCCATGGCTTCATGTGGACAATCTAATGAAGAACGTAGCATGAAGGAGATACTAGAAACTCCAGTGAACAGTACGGAACATGACTTTGTATTGGAACAAATGGAGGAAGCTGTAGTTATCAAAGAAGAAGAATTGGTTGAAGACTTAGGAGATGCTGAACCTCCATGGGAAAGTCAATACATAGAGCCTCCTTCCAAGACAGTTGCATTTGATGTTAAGGAGGGTGTACAACCTCCAGGGCATATCATAGTTGAAGACTTGGAAGAGGTTGGTCAAGAGATGGAGATTCAAGAAGAACAAGCACAACCTCCCATGCCCTTGGAAAGCAATGCAGAGAAGATTGAATTGGAAGAAAGCTACCAAGAGGAAGAGGTTGAAATTGAAAAAGCTTGCAAAAAGGTTGTAATTATCAGAGAAGAGCACAAGGGAGTGGAGCTTGCAATTTCATTAAAAATACCTCCTCCTAAGTTGCCATCATCCGTCGCAGTGATGGAAATCTAGCGTGATTGAATTTGAGACCAGCGAATTCCGGGCTATTTTCGACCCAGTTTGCGGCCCAGAAAACACAGATTAGAGGCTATAATGTGGGGGAATGCATCCATTCATAAGGAGGCTCTCATAATTCACTTCTCATGATTTAGATTAGTTTTGAGAGAGGTTCTCTCCTCTCTCTCTTAGGATTTAGGATTTCTCTTAGTTTTAGGAGTGACTCTCAATCCCAGGTTCTTTATTTTTTTTAATTTATGAACTCTTCCATGTTACATATAATTTTCTTAATCAGTGTTATTTGAGGTATTTCAATTCATGATTGCTTTCTTTTATTTACATGATTACTGCTTCCCATCTGAAGACATTTTTATCCCAGTAGATTTACTCTTTTTCTTTTTGTTTTGGTTAAGAAATCAGTAACTCAAGAGTTATCTTAACTCAATATAAGTGATAATTGTTATCTTTGCTAATTGAACTGAACTTCGATAATCCCAATCTTTCCTTAGGGATTAACTAAGATTTGAAGATCAAACTAATTAGTCACTTGACCTTCCCATGCTCTAGTAAAGGTTAACTAAGTGGAATCAAGAGTCAATTTTCATTATTGTTGATAAAGATAACTGGGCTAGGACTTCCAATTTCTCATACCTTCCCAAAAGTTTATTTTCCAGTTATTTATTTATTTTAATTGTAATTTAAATTACTTGCTCCCTATTCTCAAAACCCCAAATTTACAATCTCCATAACCAATAATAAGAACATACTTCCCTGCAATTCCTTGAGAAGACGACCCGAGGTTTGAATACTCGGTTAACAATTTTTAAGGGGTTTGTTACTTGTGACAACCAAAACGTTTGTACGAAGGTATTTCTGTCGGTTTAGAGACTATATCTACAACGCGACTGTTTTTATGAACTTCTTTACTGGCAAAAATCCTAACGTCAATTGACTCAGCAAGTCAATATGATTTTTCAGAGTCTGAATGGAATGCAAGCTGCATCCAACAGTACTCAAGAGGCATCTTCTGAGGAAGAAGCTTATGATCCTGAGAACCCTGCAATAGCAGAGGTGAATTACATGGGTGAACCCTATGGAAACACCTATAATCCCTCATGGAGAAATCACCCAAATCTCTCATGGAAGGATCAACAAAAGCCTCAACAAGGCTTTAATAATGGTGGAAGAAACAGGTTTAGCAATAGCAAGCCTTTTTCATCATCCACTCAGCAAAAGACAGAGAGTTCTGAGCAGAATCCATCTAGCTTGGCAAATATAGTCTCTGATCTATCTAAGGCCACTCTAAGTTTCATGAATGAAATAAGGTTCTCCATTAGAAATTTGGAAGCACAAGTAGGCCAGCTAAGTAAAAGGATCACTGAAATCCCTCCTAGTACTCTCCCAAGCAATACAGAAGAAAACCCAAAAGGAGAGTGCAAGGCCGTTGAATTGATCATCATGGCCGAACCTACAAGGGAGGGAGAGGACGTGAACCCCAGTGAGGAAGACCTCCTAGGATGTCCAGAGATCAATAAGGAGTTTCCCTCTGAGGAACCAAAGGACTCTGAGGCTCATCTGGAGACCATAGAGATTCCATTAAACCTCCTTATGCCATTCATGAGCTCTGATGAGTATTCTTCTTCTGAAGAGAATGAAGATGTTACTGAAGTGCAAGTTACCAAGTACCTTGGTGCTATCATGAAGCTGAATGCCAAATTATTTAGTAATGAGACTTGGGAAGATGAACCTCCCTTGCTCACCAATGAACTGAGTGATCTGGATCAACTGAGATTGCCTCAGAAGAAACAGGATCCTGGAAAGTTCTTAATACCTTGTACCATAGGCACCATGACCTTTGAGAAGGCTCTATGTGACCTTCGGTCAGGGATAAACCTCATGCCCCTCTCTGTAATGGAGAAATTGGGAATCTTTGAGGTGCAAGCTGCCAGAATCTCA